>NC_062255.1:303626-607252 GCF_905475465.1 Pieris napi
GTAAAATTTAATCGGCAGTAGATGACGACTTCCCTTCAAATCCAAAAATTCTTATCAGGACAAACGCCCGCATACATTTCTATTATCCATTATTGTTTTGGCTTGCTGTGATAAGTTTGACAAGCAACAAGTAGATAACATTCTGAAATTTGTAGCCTTATAGAATGTAGGGGGTCAGATGGCGGCTGATGGTGATTGATCGCGTTCTATCGGTTATGGTTATGGATAGAAAGATCTTCAGAATTGTATGTGCTATAATTATTTAGAGTTTTCAGTTAATATTATAATTATATCTCTATTTATATATAAAACTCTCGTGTCACAATATTCATTCCCATACTCCTCCAAAACGGCTCGAGCGATTCTTATGAATTTTTATGCATATTCAGTATGTCTGAGAATCGGCTACTATCTATCTTTCAAACCCCTAAGTGATAAGGGGTGTCCAGTGTCCACCCCAATTTTTTTTATTGCTTTTAATTTTATTTCCTTTATACGGTATACAAAAATACATACAACCCTTAATTTTCACCTCTCTACGATCAATAGAAATATTATACATGGTAAAACAACGTTTGCCGGGTCAGCTAGTATATATTATATTATATTATATTACTTAAACGTTATTGTTTCTTCTGAGATAAATTTATAGCGAAATAGGGAATCAAGCTCACCTGATATTATTATATTGATTTAAACTTATTTAATAAACAACTTAATTAATATTTTTTGAAATTTCAATCTCTGTATAAATATCATATAGACTGAATATTCAAAAATAGGAAATTATAAATGAGAAGCGGTCCCAAATTCAATTTATTTTCCATTGATATCACAATTGGAGGAAAACGAACACGAGACATGAAGTGTCCGACAAAGGAAAGACGCTAACTGAACGAGGCGGCACAAAAGAGGCTTCGAAGGAAATGCGGGAAATAATAAGCAAGATTTGCATGCTCTAGAAATACATGATTATATGATTGCGTAAAGGCTCTGTTGTCAAATGAGAGCAGACATTTTTTAAGATTAAAAAGACTTCTGATCTGATTATATGCTTTAATTATCATAGCTTTTATTTCCACTTACGAGTATATATTCATAAAAATAATAATTACTCAACTGATGCTACAACCCGGGAATGAATCTCGGCTGTTCAGTCAATTTTCTTTGTCTGATACAGATACCGGCAAACATCTTGATCATTAAAGAAGGGGAGTAGGAGAAAGTTTGCGCAGCGCGGCACAGAAACGTCAACTGATTTACCAATCACACGATAGACACGTCACTCTCCCGCCGCCACCCCCTCCCAGTGATATCTTAAAATAGCTTCTGCGCAGGCAAGGACATTTGTTCAAGATGTTTGCCGGTATCTGTAAACATAATTGATTATTCGAGCTGAGATAAGTGCTCCTTGTATAAGTTAATTCTGCAAGCATGTAAATAGCGTAAATAAAAAAAAACATTCGTACAGCTGGGTATTGAACGCTCAACCCCAGGGTTGAAGATCACTCGCTCAACCTCACTATTACTCGTTATATAATATGTACTATAACCTTACCTTGTTTGCCTAATTATAAATGAGTTAAGATTACCTTCGCGTGAATTTCAGGAACATCGCGGCTGGCCACAACTTTATTTAATAATACTGTTATGTTTATTCAGTATTCAGACACATAACATATGTACATAACTGAAATTTAATAAAAATTGATTTATTTAAAACTTGATTTATAGTTAAAAGTTTAATTTTAACAGTATAAAATACGTTTTTCTCTTAATATAAATTAAACAAAGTACATAAGTTGATTTTACTGATAAAGAAACACGCAATAAAATTCATCAAAGCGATGATGTAATGATATTCTGTAAGAATGGGTTTAAACAAAATTAAATTTACGTTTCACCTTTAAATTCGTATGCATCGGGAAGGGAAATCATTAGCATTTTCTACTGTGCCATGGGAAGTGTAGGAAGTGGTGTTCCTTTATCGATACTTTAATATCACGCAGAGACCTTTAGAAGAGAACTTGGTTTTTAATGTACACATCTCCACATTTTGTTCATAAAAAATAATAAATAATAAGTTATATATATATATATATATATCACTAACAAACGCAATTTGATTCTCAATTAATAAAGTCTTTGTTATTATTTAGTATAAATTTAATAGTAAACTTTTTCTTGTCCATTCCGAACGTTATGTCATCTAAAGGAGATTTTTTTATATAGAACAGGGGGCAAACGGGTAAGAGGCTCATCTGATGTTACGTTATACCGCCGCCCATGGACACTCTCAATGCCAGAGGGCTCGCGAGTCCGTTGCCGGCCTTTTAAGAATTGGTACGCTCTTTTCTTGAATGTTATATTTTATCCGTTAAATGCTCATCCAATAAGGACACACTGAACTTGAATTCAATACAGCTGGCTTCTATACAAACTCTATCGATAAAGATTTGCGAACACTAGTTCTCATGCAGAATGTAATTGCGCGGCCGCAGTTCGGGGGTTCCGGGGTTCGAACACATAAATTACACCTTTTATTCATCCCCGATTGTGCTATTGCTATCATTAAGCCACCCCTCCACAATGGGCACATATTGAAATACGTTATTAAAACCATTCACTTAAAATATTACTTCTATTTTCTAATGAAAATTAAAGTGGTTCGAACGAAGTAGTTTTTCACCCAATATATAGGAGTTAAATCACAGATTTTATTAAATTTATGACACCGTGTCATAGTACTAGATAATCTGCAATTGACAGAGCACAATTTATGTATAATAGTTATACAAGTTTGACATATAATTTCGCGGCACGTTCTCCAAGAATTTGTATAGAAGTTGTAAAATTCATGGAATAGCCGCGATTCTCGAGTGTCGGGAACATTTGGGCACGTTTGGGAACAATGACACGTTTAGAGCGAGCTTTTGTAAGTTTTCCAACAACGCAAAGTGTCCCGAACCGCGGACAATCTGGGAATGTTAAAAATTTGCCTGCTAACGAGGATTAGTTGGATTTTAAAGTATAGTTATCACTAGGTATCACCAAATTCAGTAATCATTGATTGTCTAACAATTATAGCCCTAATCACAAAATATATACTAATATTATAAAGAGGAAAATTATTGCTTCAATTCAAAAATTATATAATTATATGCTATATGTTTCAAAAAATAACTATCGAGCCGGGACAGACCAGACGGAAAATTAGTTTTTTTTGTAATATGTATATGTATAATAAATACCCATATATTGTAACATTCAAATCCATGTCAACGTTTTTATACGAAACCATAATATTACGCAAATATACCAATTTACGCTGGAGAGATTCAGGACTTTGAATCAGGTTTGTCTACTTCCGTACGTTTCGTACACATTATTTCTTTTTAAAAAGTTCAAGTCTCTTGTTTGGGTTTTGCTCATCACTAAAAGTTGTGACAGCAGTTTCAATCATTATCAACAGTCCATACTTCAAGTATAAATATGTAAATAATATATATTTTTACATAAGCAGCTATTAACAAATAAAAACCAAAGAATATACCAAAACATAATATTATGTTAGAGAGATTTATAATCTAATCGTCCGACGATATTGCGTCAAGGTCTATTGCGCCATTTGAAAACAGATCATTGTGGGGAGAAGCTAATTTCTGTATACAATAGCAATACCCTATACTCCATTGGATAGATAGGGATTCCATCAGTTCTAGCACAATACCCTGCTTACCTCAAATGCAACCGATGGGATTAATACATCGACATTCTGCCTTATTAATATAAATCATCGTTATATGTATTGTAACTTGTCAAAACTTCTAATTGTGATGGAAATTTAAATGTATGTTTGACGTGGATTTTTTGTATAGACACAAAGGACATATTCACATCAAATACATGCAAAAATGTAAAGCATATAAAATTGATCATAATGCGCGAAAAATATATATTCCCTTTGCTCGGAAAGGGATTATATATTTTTCGCGGCTTAAATAAATGATTTTGACTTTTGATCCCTTGGCGTTGCGTAGAGATGTGGGGTCAGTCTACATTTTCTACTGCATTTACAATGGAGATTGTTCAGAGGAGTTGTTCGGATTAATACCTGCTTTAGCCACCAGTTCCACACGAACTGATCGTTTTTTAACGCAGTTTTTGCCGCGCACCACTACTACGAGTATGTGGAACCAGCTGCCCACTGAAGTATTTCCGTACATATACGACGTAGGATCCTTGAAGAAAAGAGCTTACTAATTATTAAAAGGCCGGCAACGTACTCGCGAGCCCTCTAGCTGTGTAAGTGTCCATGGGCGGCGGTATCACTTAACATCAGGTGCGCCTCCTGGCCGATTGCGCCCAGTTCTATATTACATAAAAATATATTTTAGTATGCAGTATGAAAAAACTTACACAATCGACTTGAAGATGATTTGTTATTTAATCCAATACAAACAAACAAATGTAGTTCAATAGTCAAAGCTATAAAGTACGATAATCGCGTGTACTTAATCTCGAGTGTCAACAAACGTCGCCGCAGTCCCGCTGACACACCTGTGTCTGTTTATGTAAGCCTGCTAGTTACCACTGACAGTTGACATTATAAGGTTTTGCACGATTCAGCTGGTAAACGCTTTATTATACACGCGACTATTTTATACGCTGGGAATCAAACGCAGACTATAGGCTGTGTTAAGCATTAAGACAGCAACAAACAAATCTGGTACGCAAAAAGAACACTTTTGTGTCTTTTAAATTGATAGCATCATTACGACAATTAGGTTTTTTGTGTCTAGCAATTGAAACATTTTTCTGCTGGGAATCAAACGCAGACTATAGGTTGTGTGTTTACTAAAAATATTAAATCATTCCCATTTTTATTTTTAATCTTATAAGAAATTGATATATAAAGTGGATGGTTTAATTTTAATGTTAATTACTTCGAAAGATTATCATAACCTCCTTCGGTTTTTATTCGTAAGCCGTTAAAAAATACACAGCCAAGACATCTCCTATTACGCCATTTTAATGTTTATCAAGTTAAGCAATTATCATAATATTTTACTTCATTCTATAGGCCTTCGAGTGTCTCTTTCGTGTATAATCCGCCTAAGTGGCTGAGCGTTTGACGCGATTACAAGTCTAGCTTTCAATGTGTACCCCGACATTCAATATTGTGTCTAATTTAAATAGCTCTACAGCTCCTATTCGAGTAACAATAATTAATTTAAGCGTTCATTAGAAAAGGGACTATAAAATGAAGTCACAAAGTTTAAATTTGATTGGTCGTAAATTAAAGCGCTTATTTTCGTACTAAAAGAGCGGCGTAATTTGCTATTGAATTTCCAACTCTATTGTATTTGACCGAAAGTTGAATTTATTTAACAATAATTTGATTCAAATGAATTACGGGTAAGTAGCAGAAGCATACAATTGTATGACAATAATGAAATATACAAACAATTACTACGCCTATGCTTTTTATAAATGCTAAGATATGCACTTTATGCAGTTTTCCATTACATGTCGACACATAATAATTGCGGTAGGTGCATAGGAACTGGAACTAGAATGGTTGGAACATCAATGGTTTCGGAAGCACGATCTCAGGGTTGCAGGGGACTTCCCATTAGACTTTCTCTGCTCTCTCCATGTTAGGAGGCCGTATCAAATTGTAGTAACGTTTAATAATAATAACAAAAGCCTTTTATTTCATTTACTCCATATTTAAATACATTTATATTTCTATCATCTCAGTCTTTCTAGATATCTGTGTGCCCTTTTTTTTGCAGGGGCCTCCAAATCCTGCGATTTTTGTCTGCACTGTGCCACTGTCTACAAAGTACCACCTGCTGTTTCCTTAATCTGGTATTTCCATCTAAAATTTCTTCCTCTTTTGCGTTTATTGTACCTCGGGCACCAATTTATTACTTTTTCGCTCTACTTTTCTGTTCTTCCTACCATGTGCCCCACTCTTTTCCACTAGAGTGTATTTATATTTATTGTGACATCTGCTACCTTAGTTATTCTTTTAATAGCGTATAATATACTGTAAATACTGCTATAATTAATAACGTTAAGCAAAGCAAACAAATTCCAAGTTAGTCATTGGCTATGAGCATCTGAGAATCTCCTCGAAATCAAACGCAAACCAATTTTGGGTTATATCAGCAAATTGTTCTTGATTGCCGTATTCACTTCGTCTTCCAAATATTGGGCGCACGCCTGTTTGAGCCCGTGCCGATAATTGCCTAACTGCCGAATTTATTTGCTAACGGTCAAATAAATCACTTCATTCACAGTATGACTGCAGGTTGTTTTATGTACTTATTACTTAATATATAATACTAATCTTATTTAATTGTTTACGCTTGTTTACGCTTAATGGTCAGAGATATTTTTTATTGTTATTATAGTTTTAGTGTTGGCCTAGTGGCTTCAGCATGCGACGCTCATACCTGAGGTCGGAGGTTTGAACCCCGGCTGTGTACCAATGGACATTCAGCCTACGGTGAAGGAAAATATTATTTTTATTTTTTAATAGTAACGTATATGATAGGAGAAGTAATTTATTTTATACTAAAGTCTATATTATATCTCCGTTCGGAAGTCATAGAGCTCAGCCCTGCGATTCTGTAACTCACTTCACGAACTCACACAGCGGTTTTCGCACCGGCGGTCTCTCTCAAATCAGTCGTGAAGCAGTAATTTTATGATTTGGCATTCTGAAAAGGTGGGAGCTTGTACTTTATTGTTTATCAGAATGCCAAATCATAAAATTACTGCTTCACGACTGATTTGAGAGAGACCGCCGGTGCGAAAACCGCTGTGTGAGTTCGTGAAGTGAGTTACAGAATCGCAGGGCAGCTACCTTAGGTATTTTCAAATCTTATAGGCACCAGCCGGGTGATAATAATACTGGTAATTTTATTAGACAATAATTCTAAAATAACTTTAAATAACTGTCAGCATTGGTTATTTCCAAATACCAGCTTTAATGAATCATTATACTCAAATAGATAATTAATATCCATTCCACCCTCCATTACACATGAAAAACAATAATAAAAATAGAAAAGGCGCTCCACGTCACAATAATTAAAATTATCCACTTTCTACGTAAGATGATCAAAACAAGATAATTAGATCTGAACAATGCATTCAGAAAAATCACAGAAAAAAAGAAAGAGAAATATAAAAATATGGATTAGGCTTTTAGCCTAAAAGGGGCCATACAATACTAGACCGCTACAAATAAAACTAACATTACTATAACTTATACGAGTTAATACTCATATTAAGAAATGTTAACTAACCAATTTTTTTACGGATTCATTTGTAAAGTTCTAATAAATAGATATAGTCAAATAATATCCAATATCAACAATATCACATACAATATACATACAGGTCTCACTACAACTAACAACCTCCATGTTTTAAACCCACTAAATAACTGGCTGAGTTATTTCCTTGAAATTGGACGACTCGGAAATCGAGTTGTTTTAAATCTTTACAATATTATGAATGTAGATTTGTATTGTAAGCCCACTCTACCCCATTGGTGCATTCACCAAAACCACCCTTACCAAAGCCAGAAATAACTCAACTTATAATTTGATTATCTACTTTGACATGATGTCATGTTAGTATACGGTTCTAACAATGTGTGCAAATTGGATCAGTGATCAAAGGGGAAGCTTTTTGTGGTTTTAAAACGTTATCGAAAACAATTGACAATCTGTGCTTAAGTTCTTTGAGCATTGGACTGAAACAAAGTACATTGTTTATTTAATTAGCATATATTTTGTGGCTCTGTTTGACTTTGGTTATTCAACGCGGAGATCTTAGGTTTCATTCTGAAATAAGGAAAAATGTTATCGTGTCTGAAGACTGATTATTATGGACGTACTACAAGGTTAAATATAAGATACTGTAATATTTTATTGGTAATATGACTATATGGGCAGTGAAAAGGAAGAAATAGCCCAGTTGAAGGGTAAAGATAGGACGCCCACCAGAAACTTGGGAAGATAGAATAAAAGTTATAGCGGGGCAGAATTGGAAAATTATCGCGAGGAATAGAGACAAGTGGAAGAATTTGGAGGAGGCCTACACTCCGTCGGAGATCGAGTACTAGTGAAAAACATAATGACATGGAACTAGTGTAGTTTAGTGTAGTGTAGTACTAAATAAAGGCCATTTTTATTTTTATTTTATATGACTATATACAACAACAATAATAAACAACAATTCATAATTAATATTTTAACTTTTTTAAGACATTATAATAATTAATATAACATTTGCATGTCTAATTTTATATGTGCGGTGTTTTTACGACTTTCGGTGTCTTTGCCAATACACGATTGAATAATATTATTATTTATCGAAAAGCCGTTTTACTTGACCTTTTTATCGGTAATGCTACTTATTAAGTTCTAGCCACTTTTCTAGAAAAACATTTCTCCTTCTCAAAAACAAATAATTCTCCCTCGGTACGAACATCTGACAAAGGGTCGTTAATTAGAGGACTCGTGTGTCATTTGTTTCATTTAAAGTCGCTTATCTGCTTAAATGGAGCTGAATCGGTTTCTATTAGCGTTCCGAAGACAGATTTGTTTAGACAGCTTTTTGAATATCTTTACATATATTACGTAGATCCCATAATGATTTCTATAAAAACCATAATATTTCGTTATTTATTTAATAAAACCTACGGACTGTGAAATTCGGTTTTACAAAAATAATGCACATTTTAGCCTTAAGAAAATACAAACAAAAAAAAAATATTTTCACACAATGGTATTATTACATCGGCAATGTTGGAGAGACTAGGGCTGAGGGTGCCAAATAATCTTACTGGAGTGCTAAACGGTCGCAATTGCTTGCAGTGCCTCCAGCGCGTACAAATTCACTCAGAGAAGCGCCATTTACGCGTGTCTTGCGCACCCTGAATATTATTGCATGTGAGACGGATATATATGGTTTCACACAGGCTGAATTCACAAGCATTGCATTATTTATAAAAACGGTTAGGTTTTATGTTTTCTTGTTGTATTAGTATTAAATTACTGTAAAAATAGGAAATAAATCCATGAGGTTTAATATAAACCACAAATCTACTGTGATTAGTTTTTATATTTTTTTTTAAATTGTGTTATTATAAATGTAATTTTAATTGGCATTTATGATTGCAATTAAAAAAAAACTTATCTATCTTAAATGTTTAAAAGTTCTCACAATAATTTTAATCACATACAGTTTTACATATTTAGTAATTGAACTGGTCAATTAACGTTAAATTTAACTAATAACTACCTACATTTTCTTACTTAGTCCTGTACTTTTGTTCTAAATAATTTAGGCGTACCAACTATATAACTTTCGTGGAATCTGGACACATAAAGTCGTAAATTGCTGGGAGCTCAACTGGACGTGTAAAGTTGTGAGCTAACTTTATATTATGAGGCATGGAGCTAGGTCTATTGTTCTAACTTTTTCCATAACACTGGTGTCAACAAAAATAGAGTTTTAATGAGGCGAGAGTAAGTTGCCATCATTTTGTATTGTTGAAATGTGTGTAAGTTTTTAATGAAACATTCCAGGCCTCGCATTCCGTAAATATTGATTATCAAATTCATTTCTCAACTTTAAACTGTAATTGCAGAGTATGCTAACTACAAATACGGCCAAGTCAAAATCCATTCTAAATCAGATAAAGAATCGCCGTAGGTAGCTAGGTCTACTTACTGTCGGAAGTGCTCGCGAGCATTGTATGGACCTGGAGTTGAATTCCACCATCAGATGTCAGAGATTTCACCGCTATCGCCTAGCGTTTCTTAACAGGGTTATTTTCAAAGACAAAGTTTGTATTTAAAATAATTAGAAGATCCAACTTGAATTTAGGTATAATTTATAAAAGACGTTAATATTTCCGTCAAACAAGAAACATTCCATTCACTGTACGTAATTCCAAAAAGGAAAATCAAGCACAACACAAAGGAGCCAAGCATCTTGTGGTCAGCGAGAATGCTCAACTTAAAACTTGTGAAACTCGGCCTTTGTCCGAATATTCACTGTGTTCACGAATAATTGCGGACGCCTGCTCATTTGAGTTACGGATAGTTCCTTATAGGTAGGAATAGATAACAAATGCAATAAATATAGATAAGAAAAGCACCTAAAAGTCAGTTATGTGTATGAAAACCTATTGCTGTTATGTGTATAAAAACCTTTTTTTTTAAATTGAGTGGCGCTACAACCTTTTTAGGTCTGGCCCTCTGAATTCGATATCTGTTTTATGATCATTTGTCAATCTAAAAGCCTCCTGTGCCTGACACACGCCGTCGACCTTTTGGGTTTAAGGCAAGCTGGCTTCCTCACGATGATTACCTGCACCGTTCGAGCGAATGTTACATGTACACATCGAAAGAAAGTCCATTGGTGCACCGCCGAAGGTCGAACCTAAGACCCCAGGGATGAGGGTCGCACGCTGAAGCCACTAGGCGAACACTGCTCTTATGTATTGTGATGTGTACATTGTACAAGGTTGTTAAATTGTTGTAAATATAGTACATAATTGTTTTATTACATAGCTTTATTAACAAGAAACAATAGTATTATTTTATAATTATACCCGAAGGATTTTGAAAAACTTACAATTTTAAATAAATCAAATTTAATAGACAAAAGGGAAATTTAAATTTTTAGGAGAAATATAACATTCCAATGTATATGTCGTGAATAAATTCCGTTTATATCATTACGATCGTAAAGCAACAAACAAAAACGAGTTAAATTGAAATTATGACGTTTCGGTGAAATATGGCGAACGAAAAAACTAATTACGCGCGACCAGGGTCCGTCGCGAATGTGGTTTGCAAATGATTTAGGAGATTTTGTCAAACAATTGTATGTTTTACGGATATTTAAACTCATATAATGATATTTAAATGGTGTCTTAAATAATGATTTATGTGAAATGTAAGGTAATACTTAGTCACATATTTTTATAATAATGTCTTGGTAACTGAGAAAAATGAAATAATTATGTTACAGTAAATGTGATAAATAAAGATTGTTAATCTATGATTATTAATAGCTCTCTCATGATGTAGTTAATGTGAAAATAATATATAACCATGACAATAACCTTTGGCACTTGTTTTATATTAATAATTTAATATTCTCGTTAGTAAAAATAATAAAATAAGACTTTATTCGTCGAATAAGTACTTATTTAGAATAGAACAGTACAAAGGTTTAAAATCTTCCAAAAGTAACAGAATTCCCTACGGAAAACAATAATGATTGTTTTTCTATAAAAAAATGATTTTTGAGGCTCTAATAATTGCAAGTAATGCGTTGCAGGGCTTAATATGGCACTCACCAGTGCAATTGACGTATTAAAAACATTCACACATTCTCACATAATTATAAATAATAATGATGAGAGTGAAATTTACGATGTGCGCGCACTGTGACACAAAATTAACAGAATGAAGTTAGTGGCGCACGCACGCCGCCTCTGTTCACTGTATATTTATATTTATAATATTTATCCACATGCTTTGAGTTTCTACATTTAAAATACGTGAAAGCAGAAGTGATTTAAATTGAATATTTAAATCAATACTAATTAATATTAGAAAATAATAATAAATATTTATTTAATTAATTTTTCAAATGTAAACTGAACTTTATTGACTTTAATGACTGATTTTCCAGTCTTTGATTATTTAATTGTAATTTATTATTTGCATGCAATCAAAAACAATTTTTAATAATGCCAAAGAAGTATAACTTCTTACACGCGTACATAAGTACACGTAACCTTTTTTTTTTTTCTTTTTGTGTATTTTTTTATTTACCGTAACATAAAGCAATTAATTAGCGTTTTATCCATTCAAGAAACAAAATAATATATATTTTCGTCTGGATCTACTAAAGAACAACACTGTATACGGATTTGTAATACATTTTCGAGATGTGCGTCAATATCAGGTGTATGTATGTTTTTTTATATTTTATGGTGAATTTGAAATCTGAATAAAAACTTTCCTCTTTATTACCTTAACAGAAAACATATTTTACAAATATAAATAAAAACAAAACAGTGTCTTGAAGAGAGGTCGGTTTGAGTCGTCCCAACTTTGGCTAAATGGTCGGCACTTATCTGATTGGACTAACTTTTGCCTAGATTACTCCAGAGAGCGCTACGTAGAAATATCAACTTTTGCTTTTTGATTTGTGACTTTTCGAATCTACTTTCTTTGTCTTATCTGATTACTTAAAAGCTTTGTTTAAAACTAAAGGAAAGCTGTATTTTAAGTATCTTATGAATAGGAAAGTACTGGGCTTTTCCCTTATTACAAATAGTAGAATAACTTTAATTCTTTAAATGGTCTTGATTAGTTGTTAATTCCTAATAGGTAGTTGAACAGAAAGCGAATGAATGACACTTCACTCATTCCCATTTTTTCAATGTTAATAGTTTTTTAACTTCTTTTATTATTTTTCTTTGTCTATATTTATATTATTGTTGGCCTCGGCTCTCGTATAGTGGCTTCGGCGTGCGACTCTCATCCCTGAGATCGTAGGTTCGATTCCCGGCTGTGCACCAATGGACTTTCTTTCTATCTACGCATTTAACATTCGCCCGAACGATGAAGGAAAACATCGTGAGGAAATCGATATGTCTTAGACCCAAAAAGTCAATGGCTTGTGTCAGGCACAGTAGGCTGATCACCTACTTGCCTATTTTATTGAAAAATTCTCATGAAACAGATTCAGAAATCTGAGGCTCAGACCTAAAGAAGAGGACATATTACCTGTTGAATAAATGCTTGGTCATCATCACATCTAACAAAATAAGTATTAATTGACTTGTATGCTGCCCAAAAAAGAACTGGCTTCCCAAGGTTATTCATAGATGGAAAGACTTATTTCATATTTCACGGTGTGACTATATTTAAGAATAAGTGATAGAGTTATTACTAAAGTTTATGCAAATCATTAGATTTCTGAGGTAGAATTTCTAACATACTAAAAATGAACACTAAAGCAATTAAACAATTCTTTGAAACAATAAATTGAATTTGTGTGCAGTCAGCGGATGTGGACACATCACCGCAGACCAACAACTTATTTTCAACTTTTAAATTGGTTCTGTTTAACTTTAAAAACATATTATCTAGTTGATAGAAAATTTATCATTTTAAATATTTAACTTTATCATTATTTTAAGGGTATTTAATCAATTTCATTAGCAGTAGCCTTACAGATAACGTCATAATGTTTTTAAGGCATAGTTTTAAAATACCTTTAGTATATATATAGTTGTATTACTGTATAATTATATTATATTACTACTACATGTGTAAATTAAACGCATTAAAACGATATTATATCATATTTTATTTTAAAATATTCAAGAAAATCCTTGTAACATTATTTCTCAATACAAAAAATAATACACTAACTCATAGGTGGTATCATCAAAAAATTTCATCGTATTTTTACTATATACATGATAATTAATATATATTTTGAATGATATAGTAAATTAATATTAACTGGCTCTCTCAATTTAAGCTGTGTGTGAACACTTAAAATATTTCATAGCGAACTGAGCGCAGCTTCTAATAAATTCTACTCGATTCCAGTTTAGTTTTAAATTGTACTTTATAGAGTATACGGCGATGCAATGTAAAGTTTTACCTATAAAACTTTTAAAACAAAGTGGTTTAGCTTCGCATATGCCGCATAAAGCTGGATTCATTTCGTTTTATGAAAAAATATGGGTTTACAAGTCGTTTCCTGAAGAAACAGTTTAGTTACAACGAATATAGTTTAAAGTCTAAGTTATCTGTCTATTTATTTCTATCTATCTATTAAGTGGAGCAATGTTGGGCTAGTGGCTTCAGCGTGAGACTCTCATCGCTGAATTCGTAGGTTCAATCCCCAGCTGTGCACGGTGCCCTATCTGTGGCCCAAACCAGTTGTAGCGCCACTGATTTATTATTTTATTTATTAAGTCGAGGTAACGACTTTGTCTTAATTTTAACCATGTTTGTTCTTTTGTTTTTATATGATCTGCTATCGCAATAGAAACAATAACTATCCAAAGTATATAGAAAGCGCGTTTCAGTGTATTAAAAGTTTAAAATTACCTTTAAGTTGCTTTCTAAATTTTGAAACAAAAACTTAAATACATAGTTTTTACTTTATCGCTTCAGTTACGGTGATACAGAAAAACTACAACAGTCATGTTGTTGTTAAGATATAGGTTTACATAACAACATTTAAATTTATTTGTATGACCCTTTTGTTAATGTAACCGAGGACAATCGTATTAAACATCAGTAAGCATTGCCATCGCTTATTTCAAAACATATCTTCCATTTCATGCATAAGTAATTCATTTCTCGGCGATAATAAATCTCCCCAAAACCGGAATTACCACCTCGATTGCATTCCGCGACGCAATCCATCTTCTTCTGTGAAGATATTCATCATTCCACGCGTTTTATTAACTTTATTTTTTTTAATAGCGTACAAATTAAATACGCAAAAGTAGCATTTTATTTATTTCTAAGCATTAAAAAATTAAAATCATTTTATTTGACGCAAAAACATGACATTCTATTTCTAAACATACAATAGGCAACGAATCGTTGAGATACAATATTCATTGTGGTCAACCTTATACATACTACTTCTATGAGCACTAGCCTGAATCTTTTATTTATTTATTTATTATCTTAAATGCTAGTTTCTTCCAGTGTCAATAATAAATTGGTTAAGTTGTTTGTCATTAGATGTTTATTGGTTTTCACTTAATGAAGGTAGAATCTACGTATATATAAGTTGTTGCAATTGCGAACATCGGCAAAATTTTTTAAGTCTTGTGGATGCGAAACTTGAATATGAGATATGAATTTAGTGTCGTTATTTAGGTTTTTTAGATTACTACATTCAAACAATGGGGTTTAAAAAGTTATGCGAAAGCATTTAAATATTTCTAATAAATAAAATACAATTTAAATTCAACTTTCTCAAAGTTTAACTTTGCATTAAGATCTAACTTCTCAATTAGACTGTTCAAAACTTAGTCCATAATGCCCCATGAACGATGCTTGGTTCGTTTTCCACTCATTAATGACATTTATCAGGTCCAATTAAAAGTTAGCAATACAAAGGGTGGTCTGTGGATAGCGTGTCACTGTTATAGATACGCTTTGCTGAAGCGGTTTTAATAATAACACACATTCTCCTTTAAGACCAACAAAATGATTAAATTTTTATATTTTTATATTTATTTAATAAAACATAATCTTCTGGAGCGGATAGGCCATGATTGGGCGCTGAAGGAGGTTTACCTGACCCGGACTAGTGGTGGGAAACCTGTAGGTCAGCCTAGGTACCGGTGGATCGACACAGTAGAGCAGAGCTGCTGCTGCTGAAAGCCAGATATTGTCGGAACAGGAAGAGCTGGATTCTCATTTCAGAGGCCATGACACGTTTTGGGTCGCAGAGTAAATGAGTTAAATTTTTTATAATTTGACTTTTAAGGTTCTATACAACAGTCGTAGTCAGCGAAAGCTTCTCGCTACATAATGTATATTCACGTATCAAGAAATTTCAATTAAAATAGAGCAATAAATTGTACAGTTCTCACCACATATTAAAACATTCCATATGTGATTGATTGGTTGACGATAGTTTAGTGCGATTAGTTACATAGTAATAAAATTTAATGTTCGCGTACAGTAAGGCCATCTACTAAGTAGCAAATAATTCAATTCTTCCCAATGTCTGGTAGAGCCAGGCCCTTTGTCGAATAGATCTTAAAGGAATAATGAGGGGAAGTAGACTTTTGCATTGATGTTGTGTTAAAGACGGTTAGACAGCCCGCTTCACGCTTACGTTTAAAAACTCGTGTAATTAATTAAAAAACACCTGATGAAGTGATGATAAGTATTTAAATAGTCTGTTAGATATTATGGTGACCCGTGATAAATCCCCTAACATAAAAAAAGTTCGTGCGGACAAAGTACGCATGTCAGAAGTGAAACTTGTTTGGCCAACAAATTTTGAAGTCTTGTTCATATTTATACAAATCTAATCCAGACTTAGATGGAGGGAAAAAGGAAGATATGTTAGGAATTTAATTGTCATTGCAATATTAAAAGTGTCGAAAATTAATATAAATTATAAATAATGTTTAAACTTATTTATTCGATACTAAGAAAATTCGTCGTTTGAGATTTAAATTAATTATTTTCAGTATAAAATATAAAATACTAATCCCTACTAATATTATAAATGCGAAAGTAACTCTGTCTGTCTGTCTGTCTGTCTGTTACCTTTTCACGCCTAAACCGCTGAACCGATTTTGATGAATTTTGGTATAGAGATAGATGGAACCTTGGGAAAGGACATAGGGTACTTTTTATCCAGATCCCGATCCCGATCCCGGAATTATACGGGTGCAGTTGTGTATCGTATATCCCTACTAAATGAATTTTGGTATAGAGATAGATGGAACCTTGGAAAAGGACAAAGGCAACCTTTTATCCCGATCCCGTAATTATGCGAGTGATAGATAACGCAGGGTGCAGTTATGTATCGTATATGCCTACTAAATGAATTTTGGTATAGAGATAGATGGAACTTTGGGGAAAGACATAGACAGTCTGTCTGTTTCGTTTTCACGCCTAAACCGCTGAACCGATTTTGATGAATTTTGGTATAGAGATAGATGGAACCTTGGGAAAGGACATCTTTACTTTTTATCCCGATCCCGGAATTATGCGGGTGAAAACGCGGGGTGCAGTTATGTATCGCATAATTCAAATACTCCTAGCCAGCTTTTAGAATACTTTCTGCCTGACATGTCCATCAGGCCCATCGGCCTATACACTATGAATGTGTGAGTGTGACGATGCATGGTGTGGTGTGGCGGGGCTGGCGGGCGCGGGCGCGCTGCGCGGCGCGGCGGCAAAGACGTGCGGGGGACGCGGATGGCTCGGTGGGAGGAGTGTAGATCACAAAGTATGCTTACCCGAACGGGCAGACACGTGAGGGCAGACGTCGTTGGCGGACGCATGCGATATCTACAATTTTGAACTGCAACGTATTCGCTTTCTTTACGTTTTCATTGGTGTTTAGGGTTTCTTGGATAATCATTTTGTGTTATTTACTTAGTTGTTTTGGTTGTTATTATAAGTTTAGCATAAGTTAGTAGTAGGTAGAATTATAGTTAATAGGTAAAATAAATACTTTAATTCATTTTTTAGGATAGGTATAAAATTGTAGTAGATTAGTAGGCAGGTTTTTTTAAGTTTTTTCACATTTAGTAAGTAGTTACGGTACCTAAGAAGGTCAGCATAGTTTTTATTGAGTATTAATAGGTAAGTAATGTTGTTTTGTGAATAAAATAGTTCCAGTAGTTTCGCATATAATTTTATCGATTCATTTTGTTTTTATTCCATGTGGATAGTATATTTTTTTTAACATTTAGTTTTAGTTTAGCAATTCGTTTTGTTTTTGTTTTATTTCATGTGTATAAGTACCTACCTTAAGTATAGTTTCGTACTCAGTACCTTTAACTAAATTTTTTTGTCAGCTAAAGAATTTTTTTTTGCATAAGTACTTACCTGTTTTTATTACTTTAGGTAGGTAACTGGTTAAGTAATATGCCTCGCAAGCGTAAATCTAATTTAGCGCGTAGCTCTAAAAGAGCTCGAACTGCGCAAGTAGCTAGATCCCAAGAATCTGAGGAGCAGACTCAGGCCCGGCAGATTTTAGATGCTGAGCGACACGCAACGCAAAGAGCTGCCGAGACCTATGAACAAACTCAGGCCCGGCAGATTTTAGATGCTGAGCGACACGCAACGCAAAGAGCTGCCGAGACCTATGAACAAACTCAGGCCCGGCAGATTTTAGATGCTGAGCGACACGCAACGCAAAGAGCTGCCGAGACCTATGAACAGACTCAGGCCCGGCAGATTTTAGATGCTGAGCGACACGCAACGCAAAGAGCTGCCGAAACCTATGAACAGACTCAGGCCCGGCAGATTTTAGATGCTGAGCGACACGCAACGCAAAGAGCTGCCGAGACCTATGAACAGACTCAGGCCCGGCAGATTTTAGATGCTGAGCGACACGCAACGCAAAGAGCTGCCGAAACCTATGAACAGACTCAGGCCCGGCAGATTTTAGATGCTGAGCGACACGCAACGCAAAGAGCTGCCGAAACCTATGAACAGACTCAGGCCCGGCAGATTTTAGATGCTGAGCGACACGCAACGCAAAGAGCTGCCGAGACCTATGAACAGACTCAGGCCCGGCAGATTTTAGATGCTGAGCGACACGCAACGCAAAGAGCTGCCGAAACCTATGAACAGACTCAGGCCCGGCAGATTATAGATGCTGAGCGACACGCAACGCAAAGAGCTGCCGAGACCTATGAACAGACTCAGGCCCGGCAGATTTTAGATGCTGAGCGACACGCATCATTGATAGCTGCAGAGATGCCAGAAGAATCCCAAAGACGACGTGTGTTAAATGCTGAACGGCAGTCAGAAAGGAGAAATGCGTTTACAATGTATACATGGGGAGCATTCCACAATGCTGCTTTTGATTATGACCCATCGATTGAGTATAATAACCATCGATTACTTCTCATAGGTGGAATGGATAAAAAATGTATACATTGTGAAGCACTCAAGTGGAAAGAAGAAACTCCGGGTATGTGTTGTTCTGGTGGCAAGGTTTCAATTCCAATACTTGGAGAACCAGATAAACCATTGAAGTCTTTACTTTTAGGTGATAACAACGAATCGCGGCGTTTTTTAATCAAAATAAGGAAATATAATTCATGCTTTCAAATGACGTCATTTGGTGTAGAAAATGAGGTGGTTATGCCTGGGTTTTCATCTACTTTTACAATCCAAGGTCAAATCTATCATAGGATTGGTTCTTTGCTTCCTACAAATAATGAGCAACCAAAATTTTTACCGATTTATTTTATGGGAAATGAAAACGACGAGGTTGACCGCAGGTGTCAAAACATTCAATTAGTAGAAAAGGATATTGTCTTAAAGATTCAGAGAATGTTGCATGAACATAACCGCCTAATAAACACTTTCACAACAGCCTTAGAAAGAATGCCGGGAGATGATTATAAGTTGGTGATTCACCCAGATCGTACACCAAGTGGGGAACACGAAAGACGATATAATGCACCTTTAATAAATGAAGTCGCAGCCATGGTTTGTGGTGAACAGTTTGCTTCCCGTGATATAGTTTTACATGCCCGTGATAACACACTAACTAGGGTGCCGGATACACATAAATCAATCAATCAGCCAATCAGTTTTATGTTGATATGTACGTTAAGGTAGAAAGTGAACGATTACGATACATAACATTAAATCAAACTAAATTATGAGCAGAAAATTATATCCACCTTCAAGACGCAGTAGCGAATGACGCTAATCTAAATCCAAATGATATTGGTAGAATGATAATTTTACCGTCTTCATTTGTAAATAGTCCGAGGTACTTACACGAATATACTCAGGATGCGTTTGCTTATGTACGTACATATGGTCGCCCTGACTTATTCGTTACGTTTACTTGCAACCCAGCATGGCCGGAAATAGTAAATGAATTAATGCCGGGTCAAAGCGCGATTGATAGGCATGATGTAGTCGCAAGAGTTTTTAGGTTGAAAGTTAAAAAACTTATGTCTGTTATTTCCAAAGGCAGAATATTTGGAGAAGTGATCTGCTTTATGTATTCCATAGAGTGGCAGAAGCGTGGCCTACCACATGTCCACATATTATTGTGGTTAAAAGACAAGTTGAGACCCGATCAAATTGATAATATTATCAGCGCAGAAATACCCGATCCAAGCACTGACAAGACACTTCATGATATTATAGTTAAAAACATGATTCATGGTCCATGTGGACCTGAAAATCCTCAGTGCCCTTGCATGAAAGATGGAAAATGCACAAAGAAATTTCCTCGCAAATTACACAAAGACACTGTCCACAGTGAAAACGGATACCCACTCTATCGTAGAAGAGCACCAGCAGACGGAGGTCGAACGGCATCTGTGAAACTACGAAATGGGAGTTACGTCACTATTGATAATAGTTGGGTGGTCCCTTATTCCGCTATTCTATTAAAAATATTTAACGCCCATATAAATGTTGAGGCTTGCAGTTCAGTGCGCGCTATCAAATATATCTGCAAATATATTAACAAAGGCAGTGACCAAGCTATTTTCAATTTTAGGAGCACAGAGCTTGCAAATTGCGTAAATGAAGTACATACATATCAATCTGGTCGTTATGTTAGCAGCAACGAAGCCGTGTGGCGGTTATTAGGGTTCCCGTTGCACGAAAGGCACCCCACCGTTACACATCTAAGTGTACACTTAGAGAACGGTGAACGAGTTTATTTTACAGAAGATAATTTCCACGAGCGACTATCTACTCGACCAAAAACCACCCTTACAGCTTTTTTTGAACTTTGCATAAGAGATGAGTTTGCAAGAACTCTTATGTATGCTGAGGTACCGAGATATTACACATGGGACGCAACCAGAAAAACTTGGAAACGCCGAATTCAAGGAACTTCGGTTCAGAACTGGCCTGGTGTCAAATCTGGAGATGCCTTAGGACGGGTTTACACAGTCCATGTTACTAACATGGAATGTTTTTGTTTAAGGATGCTTCTACACCATGTGCGGCCAACCTCTTTCAATGATCTCAAAAAATACAACAATCAAGAATTTTCAACATTTCGAGAGGCATGTGAGGCAAGAGGATTATTGGAGGATGACAATCATTGGAATATAACACTGGAAGAGGCTGCACAATGTAGATC
Source organism: Pieris napi (assembly GCF_905475465.1). NCBI lineage: Eukaryota > Metazoa > Arthropoda > Insecta > Lepidoptera > Pieridae > Pieris > Pieris napi. The sequence continues at coordinate 324,540 of NC_062255.1, forward strand.
AGCGGCCAAGGTGAGAATGCTTTTTGCTATACTAATAGCGACATGTGGGCTTTCAAACCCTCAACAACTGTGGGAAAGGTACAAAATTCAAATGGCCGACGATATTTTACACAGAGTACAACATCATAATCCAAACGTTACATACAATGATTTCATTTTTAATGAAGCCCTAACAAAGATAGAAGACCAAGTCATAACTATAACTGGGAAAGATTTGTCAGATTTTGGGTTGAGCAGGCCGCAAAGAACTGGGGAAGTTTGCAGTGATATAATAAGAGAATTGAGTTACGATGCTGCTTCTTTACAACAACAAATAACTGAGTCTGTTCCGCTGTAAACCCAGAACAAAGATTAGTTTTTGAGAATGTTGTGCAAAAAATCGAAAGTGGCAAAGGTGGTTTATTCTTTTTGGATGCGCCAGGAGGCACGGGTAAAACATTTCTTTTAAATTTACTTTTAGCCCAAATTCGTAAAGATAAAGGAGTTGCTGTTGCTGTAGCTTCTTCTAGAATAGCAGCTACGTTACTTAATGGTGGCCGAACGGCACATTCAGTACTTAAACTGCCATTGAACTTAGCTCATGAGGAAATGCCAGTTTGTAACATTACTAAAAATAGTGACCGTGGACGAATGTTACAGCAATGTAAGCTGTTGGTTTGGGATGAATGTACCATGTCCCACAAAAGAGCGATAGAAGCACTAGATCGGACCATAAAAGATATTAAGAGTAACCAAAGTATCATGGGTGGTATGGTGGTACTTTTAGCTGGCGATTTTAGACAGACTCTGCCGGTAATTACTAGAGGCACGCCGGCAGATGAAATAAATGCATGTTTAAAAGCGTCTCCATTATGGGTGCATGTAAACAAATTTTGTCTGACTACAAATATGCGAGTACAACTGCACAGTGATACACAATTGGTGCAATATGCGGATGCTCTTCTGAAAATCGGAGAAGACCGTATGGAAACAAATAGTGACGGAATGATTACATTGAATCGTGAATTTTGTAATGTTGTCTGTAACATGGATGACTTAAAGAACAACGTCTATCCCGATCTTGCAACCAATATGAAGAACAGACAATGGCTGTGCGAAAGGGCAATTTTAGCACCGACAAACGAAGTAGTGGGGCAGATCAACGAACAAATCATGTCAGATGTGGAAGGTGATTTTGATGAGTATCTGTCCGTAGACAATGTCATGGACACTGAGCAAGTGACATCGTTCCCTGTAGAATTTCTTAACTCCTTAGAATTATCGGGGGTGCCTTCCCATAAGTTGAGGCTAAAAGTAGGTGTCCCGGTCCTGTTGATGCGAAATCTTGACGCACCAAGAATGTGTAATGGCACACGTCTACAAATTACACACCTGGGACGCAATATTGTGAGAGCAATAATTATGACAGGAACAGCAAAGGGAGAAGAAGTGTTAATTCCCCGTATTCCAATAATCCCTACCGATTTGCCATTCCAATTCAAAAGAGTACAATTTCCCCTGAAAGCAGCATTCGCTATGACGATAAACAAAGCTCAAGGACAGACACTCAAAGTAGCTGGTGTTCATTTAGAAAAAAACTGTTTCTCCCATGGGCAACTGTATGTGGCGTGCTCACGAGTATCGAGTCCACAAAACCTACATGTTTTGACCAAAGAAGGAAAAACAAAAAATGTCGTATACAAAAACGTATTAAACTAAGTTAAGTCAGGGATCAGGGTCAGGAAAAGTCTACCTATGTTAATCTCAATAATTCAATGTGCCGGCTTCATTAGAATCGTTTCATTATAGTTTCAGAGCCTATTCAGTCCAAACAAATTTACACGAAGTAGTAGTTCTACGCAGACGAAGTCGCGGGTAACAGCTAGTATTTCATAAATTCTTAATAGGTCTCAATCGCTCTCTCTCTCTTTTCTTCGACAAAAACACTGTACATCTTAGTGGCGCTAATATTATTATTATTGCGTTTCATCCGTAAAAAACTTCACTTCAAAAGAAACATAGTACCACTTTATTGCACAACAAAACCTTATTGCTCAAGCATTTTTAAAAACTTTTAGAAAGAATACTTCGCTAAGGAAACTAATTTAGTGTTCTATGTCCGTGAGAAAGCGTGTCTCGTCCCAGCTGTGAGCTTTTATCTGTAGCTGACCTTTTTGTAATATGTACTTGATATTTACTGCTGAGAGATTAAAGAGAATTTATTTTATCTAAGTGAAATGTAAAGGAACGTAATTTTTTAATATTATTAGTTGGTAAATTATATTTTAGAGTACCTAATACCATATTACAAAATCATTCGTTCCGGAAGTAATTTCATTTGAACAATCGTACTGTATGTATAAGGAATAAAAAAGTTTATTGACCTTAGTTATGTAACCTAACATTAATTTATAAGTTACATTATATATATATATATATGTAATCTAATATATATATATTAGATTACATATATATATATTATTTAGATTATAATTAGAAGCGCCAGTTAGAAACCAAATGTTAGCAATTATCGCACACTTGCAGCCAACACGATTTCCTTAAATTATTCCCACACTCATAAATTGTAATATATGTTATATTTCAATTTTCTCGTTTCCGATAATGTCCAATAGAATAGAATATATTCTTTATAGGTAACATAAGTGTCACTTAGATTTAAGAAGCCTTAAATAAGTCAAATTAGTTTTTTGTTAATCCATCGTCGTAACCCCTTTATGTTAGATATAAGCTCATGTTTTGAAAGATTACAGTTGACGCCCAGTATGAAATAAATAGTTTCATTTAACATATATTTGTACATACCCTACAACAACCAACACCCAACAAAAATTACAAAAATAAATAACATTCTCCAAAAAACTTTTCAAAGTGAAGAACTAAACGGTCAATAGAAATAAATATGATTTATTAGCTTTAAGACAAATATAATGATAATATTACTTAAGTTAGAGAGCAATATAAAAATTTCATCCAATTTGTCTATTGGTACTTTGTTGTAATAATTGTGTTCAAGAAAAACTCCAAACTCTGCCAATACCTAACGACGGCGGAGCCAATTTGGCAAGCTTTTATCTTAATATTATTAAGCCTTATTTCATAAATATTTTGTCTGACATACTAAGCCAATATTAGAAATAGAATTTCCAATAAATATAAAACTGTCTGGCCCAATAGATTAACTTTATGTAAACTTATATACAAGCTAACTTTTGTTTTTATATTCTCAGATGGCTTACCTATTGACAAAACTAATGAATAAATGAGAATACTGTATACATGTATACTTCTTCATCCTCATAGGTTTCGTAATTAAAAAGGCTGTCCCAATATAAGTTACGAACAGAAGCGCTAGTAAAGATTTTAAAAATTAAAGGCACATAAAAAGCGTGTATAATATATTATTAATAAGTCGGGCGGTCCATATGGCTCGCCTGCATTTCATCTCATGACCCCACAGGTTGGAAGCGGTAGCGAGGTTACGCCTGTAATTTCAAATATGTTAAGTATTACATAATTATATAGTCTAGATGTTCTTCGTTATCCGATGCACTTTATATCGTGAGATCTAAAGCAGACTGTTAGCTAAACGCCCGTTATATAAACGTGTAAAAATTCTTATTAAAATTAAAGTAAGTTATAAAATATTATTAAGTGGCTTCAGAGTGTAAACTCATCTCTGAGGTTGTAGGTTCGATCCCCGGTACCAATGGACTTTCTTTCTATGTGCGCATTTAACATTCGCTCGAACGGTGAAGGATAACATCGTGAGGAAACCAGCTTGAATTAGACCCAAAGAGTCGATCACCTACTTGTCTTTTAGATTAACAAATAATCATGAAACGGGTACTGAAATCTGAGGATTATACCTCAAAAGGTGGTAGCGCCACTGATTTTTTTTCATTGGAGAATCGTAGAAAATTAATTGATATATCGTTTGTATTTAAGATATTTAGCAATCAGGTTGATTGCCCCAACCTTTTAACAATATTTAAATTTCGTGTACCCTTTAGATACCCCAGACATCCCATCATTCCATTTGTCCCTGCTTTCCGAAGAAAGCGTTTTTATCTCTTCATGTATTTAATGTTTGCCTATAATTATTGCTTGTCACATTAAACATTGTATTTTATTGTTCTTGTACCAATGTATGTGTACCGAGCGTTGGAAAGATTTTATAGATGAATAACATCTAATATATAATATTCTCGTGTCACAATGTTCGTTCCCATACTCCTCCGAAACGGGTCGACCGATTCTTATAAAATTTTAAACCCCTAAATGTTAAGGGTGTTCCACCCCAAAAAATTTATTTTTATTTTTTAGACAATTTTTTTTGTTTTTATTTTTTTATGATACCTACAGCGTACAAAAATACATACAACCCTAAATTTCACCCCTCTAGGATCTACTCATATTTTTTATTATAGTAGATAGTTATTTTAATTGAACTAATAAAATGTTTCCTAGAAATAATATACATGGCAAAACAACTTTTGCCGGGTTTATGTTTATAAAATCTAATTAAATTTAAGAAATATTTCTTTACTCTGATCTCAAAATAATTAATTAATTTACAACGCTGTCGTTTTGAACTTATACTCTCAACGAATTTATCAATCGGCAGGCAGTTGCGTGGTACCCGCATAAAATGACTTCGGTACCGACTGAGTATTCAGATTGTTTTTCTTGTTTTTTCCGCTTTCAAAAACAACTTAATTAAATTACGGTTCATCAAAGTTGTTGAAATATGAAAGGATTTTCAGGGACAGGCTTGTCTCAATAAAAAAGGTTTCAATTGGATTATTAGAGCGAATTTGCAGTCTGGTTTTAAAAAGTGTAAATTTTGCTTATAATACAGGAGATACGTTTAAAAATGATTTACGTTCGGACACACCTTTCAATATTTCATAAACGTTATAAAATACGGTATATAAAATTAATATAAAATGCCTACAATGTCTGAAATTGTTTATTCCTAAACCAACTTCATTATTGTATGCTACGCACAAATTAGATAATGTCTATCTGTCTGGTAGGGGAAGCTCTCATAACTTAACAGACCTAACGGTATTGAGAAATTGATTTAATTTAAAGCTTATCATAAATTTGGGGTGGGCTGATTTCATTGATATAAAAAAGCATTTAGTTTTGGTATACAACAATTCACTATAGTTTGTTACACATATTTAAATAATAAAAAGAAATAAATCAGTGGTGCTACAACCTCTTTAGGTCTTGGCCTCAGATGTCTGAATCTGTTTTTGATCATTTTTAAATCTAATAGGCAAGTAGGGGATCAGCCTCCAGTGCCTGACACACGCCGTCGACTTTTTGGGTCTAAGACAAGCCGGTTTCCTCACGATGTTTTCCTTCACCGTTCGAGCGTATGTTAAATGCGCAATAGAAAGTCCATTGGTGCACAGCCTGGGATCGAACCTATGACCTCAGGTATGAGAGTCGCGCGCTGAAGCCAGGCCAACACATATTTAAATGACTATAATTTAAACTTAAAATGGTCTTTTGTAATGTATTCTTAAGTATACTTTTGACTTACCTACCTGTCACTAAATATTTAATAATATGATGGTTTGTAGTTGGGATTGTTTATGATAGACATTTAAAATGTATAAATGTAAATGTAGAGGAGAGTGACCAAATATGGAATACCATTTTGATTTTTAGGCATAATTTCCACAAGTGTTATAAATAAAAAACGTTTTGTGGTAATTATTAACAATCATATATTTGCACTTTAGTTTGTAATAAGTTTAGGTTTTATTGATTAGTTTAAGGTAAGAAAAAATTTAAGAAACTAAATAAAGATTTAGGTATCTAAATATGGAATAGGTACCCCAAATATGGAATACTATAAACACTATCAAAAATTAACCTTAAAATACACGAGACTCTTTGGAAACTTGGTAAAAATATAGAAAGGTACACAATTTTTTTACAAAAGTCACAAATCCAGGTATCAAACTCTGGCACAGCGCAATCATTACATGCCCAGAGTCCACACATAAGATACTTGATCCATGTTTCCCCATGAGTATCATTCGAAAACAGCACACCACAGAAAATACACTCCGAATCTTCAGATTCTGGAGCTGTATATCCTATAAAGGCATCGGGTTCACTGTCAGTATCAAATAGCATCACCTCCTCATTATCTGAATTAGGCTTAGTCTTCTCTTTTGGTTTTTTCCTTTTGATATTTTCTCATTCTTACTTCTTTTTTTTTGCCAACACGACAGTTTTCTTTCCCAGTGTAGTAGCTGCGGCTTGTTCTGGAGAAAATTCGTTTTTCTGACATAATCAAAACAAAGTAGATCTTGACACATCAAAGTATTTTCCAGCTTTTAAATAACCCATTTGTTTCTCTCTTACTAATTTTATTACTTCCGCCATATGCTCTGAATCCATTCTTTTCGCTTTGTTTTTGAGTTAACGCCCGCCATTTTGGTAAAACATTTAAAAAAAATATAATTAACAAAATCATCATGTCAGCTGATACTTCAGAGAACCAATTATGGAATAGTCCATAATTGGATACTGTGATCTGTCCATATTTGGATTTTCCAACGATTTCAAAATGACATTCAGATTTTTATATTTAAGAAAGTAATATCATCTAATACCGCTAAAACATACAAAAGAACGTCTAAACGGTCTCTAAAAGCTATAAAATCAATACTGTGTGCACTTTCTTTACGAAAAATACGTATTTTTAACATACTTTAGAAAGTTATGCGGTAGCGACAAAACAAAAAACTGTCACAATGACGAAAGCACTTGCTCAACTGACATGCTACAACTTGTACGCGTAAACGGGAGTAAGAGGAGACAGAAAATCATTGTTTAATGAGTATGTGAGTTTGCATTTGGGAGAAATAGGGGTATTCCATATTAGGGATACTATCCCATATTTGGTCACTTTCCTCTAATGTGTATTATTTGTTCTTTCTAGAATTATATTTTATCAATAATAGTTATTTGACATAACAAAGTGTAAAAGCTACTTAATCAACATTCTCGATTCAAACGTGAGAAATAACAACTTCGTTCGAAAAAACGAATTTTACAAAGTCTTTAAACCGGCGCAAACATCCAACGCTTCATTTTCCTTGTTCTAAAGCAAAAAATACCTTCACAAATTTCGGTATCCACGGCACAATAAAGCGCTGTAAAGCTTAAAGCTGTAATTCATTAAATCGGTACAAAATCTAGATCGGATTGGGGAATTTCACGAACAAGCATGTCCAATTAACAGCGCTTTTATTTTTAATGGTACGAAGTTTCAGCTCTTTGAAAATAATGTACGTCGGAGTCAGGAGTTTTGTGCTGACATAATGTGTCAAAGAGAAATAAAAGTAACGGAGATTCGGCGTTTTAAACAAATTAAATCACCTTGTTAAACATGAATATTATTCGCTACAGTAGTATAGTATTTGTAAGTATAATCTAAATTAGTGTTTATAAATACGATTGCAGTTTTCCATTAGTTTCGTAGAGAACGTAATTTGTAAATATCCGACGCACCATTCGTAAGATATAATTTTATATAACTACGTAAAGCATAAATTTAGTCCGAAATCTCTCAATCTGGGTATCTCGTTAAAATCATCGAAAACGATGGCCACAAAATTTTCATGAAACATTTTTCTATTAGGTTGGTGATGCACCTGCCCGTTTTTCTCTGGTCACTAAAGACATACTTAGGTTATTTCAATGCAGAATAACCTAATAAGAAATATTTGGAGGCCAACCAAGTCCCTTCAAGAACACGGTTTCTTTGTACGTATGGGATATGTGTGACGGCGAAAGTGTTGTTTACGATAAACCCAGAACCAGCACAGATCGCCGTGAACGAAGGCGGTGGTGCGCCTACTGAATGCTGTTTCCGACACTATCGACTTTATATGTTCACAGAGTTAGTTCACAGCGATATTGTGTATTTTATGTATTTAATATTATATATTTTTTGTGGACATTATCGTATTGGCTTAGTAAGTTGAGCAAGGATCTATGTGAATAAGTAAATAAATAATGTATGTACGTACTAATATGATAAAGTGTAAGATTTGTATTGTAACCCACCAATTTCAGAAATTATTTCATCAACAAAATGTATCCTTCATTCCTGAGTAATATTTAGATGTATGTATATAATATGATGTTGATGATGTATATTATATTATGTACTAGCTGACCCGGCTAACTTCGTTCCGCCTTAATAATAATATCGTTGTTACTTTAGTTAAACTTATTTTAGGATTTCATTAAGGTGATGACTTTTTTTGCAAATAGAGAAATGTTTTATTGCTTGCCATTGCAAAAGAAGAATGGCAGTTTTACACATTAGGCCTCTTCTCTCTATCGCCAATATTGCGATACTGCATGTTAAAGCACTTTCTGCTTTACAACATTTTTTGATGAGGTAACACATGCTTTCGATCAAGATCAAAGACTGGTTATGCATCTCCTCATTTACCTCAAGTTCGGAATTTCTTGAAGTGACACGAATTCGACGCGATTGCGTAGTTTTGTCAACAAATGTCACCACATGCCGTGTGCATTCGTAAAATTAATTAATTAATTTATTGTTATTCGATAACTTATCCGATATTTTATTACTTATTCTGCTATTCGGAGTGGAGAAAAATCCATCAAAAAAGACATAACTAACATCGGTCCAGCCGATCTCGAGTTATAAGTGTTGTAACAAACACGACTTTCTTTTATATATATAAGATGTATGATGTATGTCCTTAGATTTCGGTTTCATTTATAAATATTTTCAATATAAATTTCTAAGCGTACAAAGACAGGACAGGCCCAATATATTTATTTAGAGATAACACGTTTAAGAAATTTTCACATAATGTACTAAATGATCCAAGATATGAGGATGTAGTAAACTCAGTGTACAACAAACCTTCAGCTCATCAATAATCGAAATCGTCTTAACGTACTCTGGAGGTTTAGGGCGCTGAAGGGTCATTGAAATGTTATTAAATTTGGAGACAATCAAGAATTCTTTCGTAACAAGAGTGAGCTCCAGTGCGCTGGAAATTCGACAAATTGCACCATTATCTCGAGAGAATTATGGATTTACAAAAACAGCTGAGTTTCAGTCTTGAATTCTATTCCGGTTTCAATCCAATTCAGTCAATGTTTTATTTAATTCTCTGATTGCCTTTTTAACTTAGTGTATAATCTGTTTCATCGGCATCTAGGCTCAAGAATAGATTACCCAGTTAGTTATAAGATATTTTTTACCATTTTCTTACAAATTGTAAACAAATTAAAGGTGATAGATAGACATTTTTGATGATATTAACTATTACACGTATCTTTTGGATAATGAAGATGTATTCAGGCTCCCATAATAAGTTTTCCATATGACTTCATAAGTGCTTCCTGTCATTAACTCTATATTGAATTTTATTGTAGTTTAAGTATTATGTACTTTAAGCACATTCTCACACTTTATTCATAAAAAAAGTAAAATAATAGCACTCCCTCAATCAAAGAAATCCTTATTTCATTGACCTATTATGGCTAATGTCAAAATGATTCGGAATTACTTCTATGAACAGCTGGTGAACGGGAAACACCTCCGACGAACTACGAGTTTACTTAAAAGATGGAACAACTTTTTATACATAATATTCTTAACGACCTTTCTAAAAGTATTCATCTTTAACCAAATTCGTAGAAACTAGAGTATTTACAGTTTATCTGTATGTTACTCATACATCGAGATAGCATTGTATGACATAGGAACCGGGTCAACAAACAAGCGGAGTTCACCGCAATACCACTGAGCTAACCAAAATACGAGGTTTCTTAGAGTACGATTTGGTAACGAAATACTCTGTGAATAATCCAGCGAACGGGCTTAGCTTTTCACGAATGCTTAACACTAAACATAGGTAACGTGGCTTTAAGTGACTGGAACGTAATTAATTTTCAAGATACAGCCTTAATGCTATTGTTAAATAACAAAAGAAACCTTTAATTAATTCCCACTTTAATATAGTCTAACAAAACAACATATGGGAGTAATGTTACAGATAAACTATATATCTTGTGCCTTTTTTTGGAAAGCTAATAATTAAAATTATTTCGTGCTGGCTTTTGTAACTTAGCGTTCTATTTTTGAGTAGTTAATTTCTATGTTTGAGTCATTAATTTCAGCGTTGTTTAAAATACTGCAACACTTAAATACTTTATTAAGTATAGTAATGGAAATTAAAAGTATACATTATTATTAAAGTATATGCTTTTAAATAGTTAGTTAAGATAGTCCAATGTAAGCAGTTTGTGTTATGTTTGTGTCAAAATGAATAATAGTGCTAAACTGCTCGCTGCGCACGAATATGTTTGAATTTATAACGTACACGGGGCTTCCGAGATTTACCTTCTCAATTTATTATCGCCAATTTATAATACACAGAAGGACCTTTACTTATATTTCTATTAGGTAAATTTAAATTTTCAATACAGCCTAACTAATATGGAACCATAGTAATGAAATATTTACCTCTAAAAGCACGCAAATGTACCTCTTACGGTGAGTTTGGAGGTTAAAAAGAGAGGTATTTATGTAATGAAATAAAAACAAGATGACAAAAAGATTATTTAAATATTTTTAATTCTGCAACATTATTTTAAATAGATCTTTTCCATTGGTTTTGTTTTGAATCCAGTTCTTACACTCAATAATAGAAAATACAATTAAGATACATTGTTATAAATGATAGCCTAAAAGTTAATGTACAGCTGTTATTATTCATTAAAAATGTAAACAATTAAATCTAGATACGTATTTCGCTCTGTAAAGAATCCTTTACACCAAAGTTTAAATGATCATACTTGATTTTATGAATATACAATTCTAGCTTAGTCTACAATAAACCTGTGTTAAAATAAACTCCGTCACAGCACTTAACCATGGCTGTATATCCTAAAACTGTTTTGTATGCAGTAGTAACTCAATTGAAACATTAGGCCAGCGAACACTAGATGGCGCTGATTAATATTCACATAAACACCAATCTAACGTTGATCCCTCTCACCATATGATTGCCTTCAAGACAAGTGCCTCATGAATATGGAGACGCGTACTTAGGGACCATTTGCATTGTTTGATCTACTGGGGATAGTAAGGCAAACTTCTAATAAATAGTAGATGAATTTTAACAGTTCAGTATCTTAATATTGGTAGAAATATAGATTTTTTTCTTCTAAAGACTGCAGGTTCCTCCTCTTCGGAAATTCCGAAGCTATTAAATAGGGAGAGATGGATAGAGGACAAGAGAATTATCAATTAACTACCTACCTATACCTCTCCAGCAAATAACAGATATCTTTATCAAAATAAAAATAATTAAATTGTTGCTGTTGTCTTATTTGTATAATTAATTTAATAAACTTGTGTATAATATAACTAAAAATTAAGTTTAATACGTTTAAATTATCTACTACTACTAATAATAATAATATAGCGTTTATATTCCGAAACTCTGTGATCTTTAATATATTTTCACTATAGTATATCTCGGAGTTCAGTGAGCCTCTTGGCAAAGGCCTCCTCTAACCTTTCCACTGTTCTCTACCCTTTGTGACTCTTCTCCAATTGTAGCCTAGGGTTAATTTGAGTACTTAAAGTTTCGTTCCGTCTCTAGGGTACCATTCCGTCAATGTTTTGCTCCATATTTTCATGGGTGCTCCGTAGCATATGATCCGTCCATTTCCATGTCGTTTGGTCTATCTTAGTGAGAATGTCTGTCACACCTGTTCTAGCTCTTATGTCTGTGTTTCTTTGCTTGTCTAATTAAAAAAATTTAAATACGGTCCTAACTTCAATTTAAATAATAAGTCAAATATTATGCGATAAAAAGAAAGTACACTGTGAATAATACTTGTTCTTACTGGCGTAAGACAACTCGCGGAAGTGAATGAAAAGCACTAAATCTGCCGGCGCCGGGTGATCACTACCAGTAAGTGATAGAATTAATGGCATTTGTTGTATAATTAATGTGGGTAAAGAGAATAATATAACATAACTATTGATAAGCCCTGCGGGTGACAGATATTGTATTACCCAAGTCGTAAATTATAAGAAATTAGATTTCAGCTAAATTTTCATATTGAGGGAAATATAATAAATGAGGCCTTTAAGCGCTTTATATAAAACACAGCTATTAAAGGTATATATATAAATGATGTCATCAAAAAAATTCATCAATATATCGATATATTAATCTAATAGACAAGGGACTTTTTGGGACTAAGGCAAGCCGGTTTCCTCGCGATGTTTTCCTTCACTGTTTGAGAATGTTAAAGCGCACATAGACAGAAAGTTCATTTTTGCACAGCCGGGGATCGAACTTCCGACCTCAGGGATGAGAGTCGCACGCCAAAGCCACTAGGCCAACAATGCTCTAAATGGTGTAATAACTGTAATAATAATTTCGTTTGCAAATCTGATGTTGAAAGTAAACCAGAGCGGTTAACAATCAATCTTATTTGAAAAGTTTAATGTAATCAAAGAAACCGCGAGCAAAGTTGGGAAGTGCGTATCTTTCTTGTTTATTTTCAACTGATTAAAATTAATAACCGGCCAAATGTCTGAGTTCAATAACAAGTTTCCAGTGAGCCAGTGGAATTTTAATTAAAAATGAAGTACGCGGAATTTTGTATTTGGAAAGATGAGTTCTTATAAAAGTATTTTGTTAACAAATAGTCACTAGGCTTTGAAAACCTATTTAATAGGCTTGTAAAAAATGTAATTAATAATAATTGTAATTTGTAAAAAAATGTAAGGCAAGGTAAATATATATATATATATATATATATATATATATATATACCTTGCCTTAGACCAATGTATGTAAATATATTTTTCATTATATATGCCTTTATAACAAAATAATCGTAAAATTTCGTATGAATCTATGTTGGTCTTTCATAGCCTCCATAGCTGAGTGGTTAATGTACATTGTACAAGTCACTTTAATGGTTATGGGTTTTAATTCAGATAAAACAATAATTATTTTATACGACTAAAGTAAATTATATTTTATAAGTTATCACAGCTTTTAAACAAATAAACTCCAAATTGCAATATTATTTCTTCAAACTAATACCTACAAACGCAATTGACTGTTTGGAATTATAATAATTACTCATACAATTAAAAAAATGTGTAATATAACGTACTGTAATGTAAGCACACGTAAAATCCTACGATATACAGTATCTCCATACATGACAATATCAGTTAATTCCTGTCAACAGATCAGGGAGTAATGCCCATCTACAGTTACTAATGCGTTCTCATATTCCTGTTCCGTACATTAAACTTTCTTTGTTTCCCAAGAAAATGTGCTCATGAGTAATCAGTTAGTTTATTGAAATATATATTTCGTCGCAATTAAGTGTCTTTCTGTAAATACAACAGCTCGTCATTATATTTTCGTATATGACCAGGCACTTAATAATTGTAGTATGACCAAACAATATTTTTTTACACCTGTGAAGAAAGACACCTGATCCAAAATGGAAGTCAACATATGAGCGAAGACAGAGTGGAGGAAGACGATTGCATCTGGAGGCCATTGTGCGAGAAATATTGCAGGACAGAAAGCGGCGGAAGGTTCTCGTTTCGAAGGCCAAAACATATTTTGCTTCGCAAAGCCGTAGGAGTAAGTGGGGATGAACATTCACGAGGCAAATGATGATGTGTCGAGGTTCAAAAGATGTAAATAATGCTTTGTACATGTTGCTTCAAGGCAAAGAGACTAGTAATAAAAAACTGAAAATCCAGGAGCGTGTCAACACTTCAAAACACTCAGATTTTATTTCAAGGAATGACACGAATGGCACTTTTATCTAAGGACTTGTCTTGAATTGACTTATATAATGAAAGTTAATTTTGTTTGCTTTAATACGTATACGTTTTTCTCTTTACTTTAATGTTGATGAGTTAAAATGAAGTTGACTGCTTTAATCCAAGTTCTACGGAGCGTAGTAGTAATAAAATTAAAACAATGTTTTGTACTGTAATTATCTACGGCTATATATTTAAATTTGACAAAATAAACGATGAAACACGACTGCCTGCTGGCGTTGGAAGATTTTTCCTACAAATATTCCACAACATTTGAGACTGAACCGAAATAATGTGATCAAGCAAGATGCAGTATATCCGTGACTGGAAAATATCACTTGATGCCCTCCTTATTATTCAATCATTATAATTGTACTGTATTTTTGCTACGTGTTAAATAATAAAATAAATAAATATTGTAAGTGTATAAAACACACTAGATAAATCTGTTTTTAATTACTTATTTCATTGTAAATAATGAATCACTTGATCATATTAATAATTATTTATTATTAAGCTTAAAGTGTGGATGGATGTTTATTCAACGCTTGTACACACGCCCGTTATTAAAGCATGTTAAAAATATTAAAAGAGAATTCAAAATTTTAAAGTTTCAATAGTTTGTACATCCATAAGTTAATTTCTTTAAATCTCTACTAAATAGCCGAACTATTATTTTCATGTTCAAGATAAATGTATCTGCATAGCGTGTTTTATTGAATCAATTATAAATTACAAACTAGACGAAAGACAGTAAACAGTTTTATTTTCTTCTAAAATATTTTGCAATAATTATGTTCCCATATAAAGATTATACATGTGTGTACACATCCCGAATCGCCCTTCGATTAAGAGCGATCGTCTCCCAGAACAAACGAATAGGGCCTGTCATCGACTAAGACAGGCCCATTTTATTTATTGTAATTACATTATTTACTGTTTATTTATTGGCTTCAGAGTCAATTTAACACGTTTAGTTAATTTGTCTTTATATTCGGGTTTATACAAAACAATAATAATCTAAATTATTAAAAAAATATGATAAAAAAAGAAATAAATGTATATATGTACTAGTAGTACATAAAAATGTGAAATATTAAAAAATTATCACTAAAAATAAAAAAATAAACACTAATAATTAATCGGCTAGCCGGTTGATTTCTGTGTTTATATGTATATACGTATAAAAAGTTATACTCGTACAGCTTGTCCTTGGACAAAGGCCTCCTCTAAGGACTTCCACTCTGCTCTATTTCTAACTTTACGTAGCCACATAAGGCCAGCTACTCTTCGCACATCATCTTCCCATCTTTTTATTTGTCTTTCTCGTTTTCTTTTGTCTTAGCGAGGAAGCCATTCCGCCTCTCGTCGTCACATATTCTAACAATATATATAGTAACAAGTAGTAAATGCACAATGCACATACAATAAAAGGCCCGCATAACACAGACAGCGGCTGGCAATCGTCTGAGGGTAGGCTCTGTTCGAGAGGCATTAACGCCTGCCCTCGCCTCACGAGTTAACGGCTGCCAACGTGTGGCCAGAAAATTCGTGGAAAATTGGTACATTTTAGTTGTTTTTTCTAAAATCTTGCTTTTCAATAAGTTTTATCTTAGAGAAACGAAAAGCTTATATATTTCTAGTTGCCAATTAATATTTATTATTAAGGTTTTTGATGGTAATGCTGATAAACTTTAACTATCCATATTAAAATTTTAGTAATCCATATTTTAAACAAATTGTTATTAATGCTTATTAACAAGGTATATAGATTCATCAGATGGTAGATACATGATTAAGTATTATATTACATTGGTGATTATTTCATTTGTTTGCCCTTACCATTACATTGAAAACATAATGCAATCTTTAGTGATTGTTTTTAATAAAACAAAATATTACACAATAGAAATTAAATAGTTTATTATAACAAGTCATTTTCTGAGTATATTTTTGATAAAGCAAAACATAACCTCTAATAGATTATCAGTATTTTCGTAGCCCTGCGTTTGAAGGGTGATTAGGTAGCACAATAGTTAAGTTTGCTTTTATAGAGGTGATTGTGAAGATTTGGTCCAGTAGCCTGCCAATGGTTAGCGCAGATTTATTATCTTATGGGGGCGAGGAGTAAGCTTATATTATTCACCCAACTTCGTTTTGATAGAGACATTCCGTCTTTGATATCAATGCCTTAATATTTAATTAAAGCCTTGCCGTTATTTCATGATAATTTGTATATGAATAAATTTGGCGGGTTTTATGCAATCTAACATTAGTTAAGTTACATAAACATGTATGTATATTTTATTTTGTTATTAGAATCGCAAATTTTAAAGATCATCATACACTTGAAGACAATAAATTGAGAAACGTCTTTCGTAGTTTTCCATACACTCATAAATTATAATATAACATTCTCGTTCCGATAATGTCCAACAGACTATTTAAACATTATTTTGTTAACAGAAGACGAGTAAAAAGACAAAAATCTTCACTTGACTTTCATAAAAATCGATTCAATTAATCAATATTATATTGAAATTATATATATCATAACTCAACAACATCCCTACACAATTATCTTTTAAAGTAACTTTGGTTTGTATGTTATTCCAAAAGAGGTCGCTGCTATTATAAGACAGGCTTTTAAAGATCTAATATTTTGAAGTGGAACTGAATAACGACCGAATAATCAGCGAAGTGCGTTATCATTTATCTGTAGTGGCAAGTTAATTATTCAGCTATCGAGTAATTAATTGAGCAACGTACACTAATTGTTCCTGATTGCTCGCCCGCTATCGATTTGGGTTTGTCTCATAATCATAATTTACTACAATCATGCGATATTGGGTCTTAAAGAATAATTAGTACAAGTATAATAGCTGGGAAAGCTGAATAAAAACTAACAGGTCTAGTTTCGTATTAGTTCCATACGAGGTTAGTGTCCTTACAATGTCAATGTGATAAGATTCATTCATACAACAATATACTATATATAATAATTAATGTTCATTCCTGATATTTATAGTCATATCCCGTAGCCGTGCATGAGGCAGATATATTTAACTTTCTAGGACGGTTTATAGATTTATAGACAAGTTGGTGATTACCATATTTGCCTAAAAGATGTTGATTTTTAGCTCAAATAATAGAGTTCTAATTGTTTAATTTTGCCATAAAAGTAAACGATAAAAGAAAAATCCACGATATCTTCTGGATGTGAAATTGTATTGTAACTTGCTGCTTGCGTCTAAGGTGCAACGGAATTGTTATAAATAAGTTTTTGTAGATTATCCTAGTATTGATTTTATTTATTTACTCTACATTTTTTGAAAATGTGTATGTTTGATTTAATTGCTATCAGAGATTTATAAAAACATCTTTGAGCTTTTAACGTAAACACAGACGATATACTAAACACAATGGAATTAAATGAACGAGCACGATTTACCAAAGCTGTTTGCAAATGCTTACTAACCCCTCAACTGCGTAAGTCCAAATCAAGAAGCCAATCACCCGGTCGTTTATATACCAAAGGAAAGACGCTGGGAAGAAGGGCAAATTCAAATATTGACAGAACTCTCAACGACAATGCGAATTGGAGTTCGCCCGACCGACTCAAACGCCAGTATTTTCACAATAAACATCGTATATTCGGTAGGGAAATTGTTAGGTTTATCTCCTTTGCCAACATTGCTAAGTGTCATATTTTTGCGCTTTAATCATGTAACTGGGTTAACCTTTACTAGTTTAAAATAAATTTGTGTTTTAAGCACACTATTTCTTTTATTAATTAATTTATAATTGAAATTAAAATGCTACAACAGTAGCAAGTTATAAAATTATCAATGATTATTTTTCCGACCCTAATGTCGGCCAATAGAATTGCACCATTCGACGTCACGTGGTACAACCTACATGGTATTATACTGAAAATTTTTTGTGAAAATTTTCTCTGGTCGTTGCTTCAAGAAAAGTATTAAGTAGTTGTTTTATTCATTATGAAATTCTTATTTGTTAACTGTACATTTCGTCTCATGGTGCAATTCTATTGGCCGACATTTGGGTCGGAAAAATAATCCCCCGAATACCACACGAGCTTCAAAATTATCTGGTATTTCCCTCAAGGTTCGTTGCAAACAAATATAGTCGTCATGACGACTATATTAATTGTTTGCAACGAACCTATCGGGAAATACCCGATAATTTTGAAGCTCTTGTGGTATTACATATGAATAATGTTTGGTTTGTGTATTTATTATTAAGGACCCCAGTGAAGGCTAATGCTATTATGTGTCCATTTCAGAAGTCGACGCTTTACGCCAATACATCAAGAATATACACTATATGCGTTTATAGCCATAGATACCAGTAAAATGGTTTGATTTATAATTTCTTCGTTCAAATAAACTACACATATTCTTAAGTGCTAACCACTGTTGTGTGAAAAAGTAACACAAGAACAGAGTGTCTTCCCCTTAAAAGACTGTTAGTAGTGTTATGAGACACTTTCATACGTTAAATATCGATTTTAGTTAATTAACTAAAATCGATATTATTATAAACCTAATTAGGTTAGATTTAAATTACTTATTAGTCTTAAGTTAGGCTAGATTATATATTAAATTGTGTCTTTGTGTAGAGACAATTCATAAAAAACAAACTAAACACAACTGCCATTTAATATCCCTTACAAAAAACTCCCAAGGAAAGAGATAGTTTCCCAAATCAATTTAGATCGTCCTTACCCCATACAATTAAATTGCGGACTGACACAGCCATTACGGACCCTGAAATGGTTGAAATCGTCTGAGAACAATTTATTGTAAGTTCGTGAGTAGTGACATCACACTCGTCTTCAGTGCACCTGGTACAATCAGTCCCTTGTCAGCTTGAAACGGGTTATTCTTTAACTTACGAAAACTAAAATACATATTAAAATACTCCGGAACACTACGGTATATTTAGTTATACATGGTTACATACAAACAACTACAAAGAAGTGGTATTGTTTTTATGTAATGCCGAAAACCTTTATATACAGATTTTATTATTAAGACAAAAACGCGCACCGTTTATCTTTAAAAGGAATACACAAGTAACATAAAATGTCTTTTATTTATGAGGAGCTAACTAAAGAAAGATGACAGAAGAACATTTTATTTATTTATTCACAAAAAATACATACACTATCCTAACAGTACTAAACCAGTACATGTTGAAAAATAAAATGAAATATATAATATTAAATACATAAGATACACACTATCGCTACTGTGAACTCACTCTGCGAACATATAAAGATGTCGATAGTGGCAGAAATTACTGCCAAAGCCATCCATAATTATAATGAAGCACGTAATATTAATTAATTAACTGAGCGTCATAGCCTATATTAAACCACCGAAAATGACCATATTATTAGATCCCACAAAGATCTAATATTGTATTTGATGGTGTAATATAACTGTTATTACGTCGGCCCGTTACGATCGTAACTCGAAATTAACTTGATAATCTAGCATAAAACAAATTTATGGACTATCAAAGCTGAGTTGGACAATGGTTGCGTGACACCGGGCCATAATGTTGCGAACCGTTTAATTTTAACGTGAAATTATTTGGGTGCAAATGATCCCTGCTGCATACAGAAGTTAACTAGTTAGGAATCGATATTTAATGGGTGCTTGGGGTGTGGTACATTATTTTCTTTTTACTTCGTGTACTGTCGATTTTTACGCTTCTAAAAACAACTAAAGTTACCTTTGGTGTACGCAACGTATAGTACTTTGAATAAAACTTAATCTCTTGCTGACACTGATTTCTGAATAGCAGTGGAGACGTTATATTAATAATGTAATAAATAGCTTAAAGAAGTATTTTGAAGTGAAACGTTTTTAGGCGCTTGAGGGTAATTTTTTTACGAATGAAACGCAATAATAATAATATTAGCGTCACGAAGATGTGCAGCGTTGTTGTCGAAGAAATTGAGACCAATTGAGAGAGATTGAGTTACCTTATAGAAATTCTATTTTAAAAATTAAAGTTTCGTAAAGAGAATTTATGAAGTATTAGTAAGTATATTATATTTTATGCAAAATAATTTATTGAAAACTCAAATGACGAATTGTAAATTAAAATGCCACGTGTTTTTATTAATATTTTAATGAAAATTAAATTCATTAAATTCCTTACATATCTTCCTTTTTCCCTCTAAGTCTCTAATATGAACAAGACTTAAAAAGTAGTTTGCCAAAGAAGTTTCACTTCTCACATGTGTACTTTGTACGCACGCACTTTTTTATTTTAATTGCTTAAGATGGCATAAACCATGCTTTGGTTATACTTATCTAGTTTTCTATTATCACGAAACTACCGAGAGGACTGTCCACTTCGTAGCCACATCACCAACGATATTTCTAATATTCATAAGCCTAGGTAACATTTAAACAAAGATAAAATAATCTGCAAAACCTTTCCTTTGGTGTCCCATAAGCCCCCACAAAGTAGCTTGGGCCATGTTTCATTGATTGTTCTTTGAGTCATTTCTCTATGACTGTACAAATAAAAATTCATTTACGCACATCTCAGGACCCACATTGCTCTTTCTTATAAACCCCATAATTTACTCACACACATCATTAATGAAAAGAAATCATTAATCATTATTTCCAGATCAAGCTCATTACTCAGTCAATAAATCATTCCTTCGGTATCTGTTGAGAAGTGCTTCATTATCTTTCAACTCGGTCGCGTTGTTAACAAAGACACTCACTCATGCGTACCTTACTGATATCGCTTTAGGTTTTCTATATTTAAACTTGTATTGCCTCACTCCTGCTTTACTCGATGCCTAGTAAAATATTTAGTTATTTTAAGGTACATCTAAAAATATCGAAAAAGAAATTTATATTTTGTTCACACCTCCTTCAAGCTATAAATCACTATGATATCAAAAAATAAATATAATTCAAAATGTCTGAGGCCTGGTATGAATATTAAACAATATAATAACAACACCGATTATTGTGTCTGTTTAAAACCGGCAAAATTGGTGTGCGTGAGAGAAATACTGATGGCATTATACTCACTGTGCTATACAGTCAGTTATTAGGAAAAAAGAAAGCGCTGTTTATCTTTTGTTTTTTGTCCCAAAATAAAGTTATCTCATCATTGAACTTTTGGTGCGTTACACATATTTACTGTTACACAAAAAAAAATCAATTGCGTCACTTTAAACTTATGGTATAATCCTATTACCATTTGGATATCAGTTTTTAATTGTTGAAAAACCAAGTAAATAATATTTCCAAATATTACAGTGCGTAAATCCGTTCCGAGTTGTGTTTCTTGTTAAGAAGTTGAATGAGATTTTTTCCCGCGAGCGCTTCTACGAATGCCAATTAACGCTGGTGACAAAATCAACAAGATAGACCAGTTCATAAAAGTAATCATAGAAAATAAGTTATTAATATCTGATCTGAGAAGAAAAGCTCAAGAACTATCTCAATGTGTTACAAATAACATTAATTTAATAGCCAAAGTATAAAATAATTATCATAAGTTTTACATTATTCATATTGCAAACTAATGCACTCAAATGCAAAGAAGCTATTATTTTAATAAAAATAAAGCAGTGGCGTAAAGGTTGTACTTTTTAGGTCTGAGGTTCAGATTACTGTATCTGTTTCATGATCATTTGTCAATCTAATAGGCAAGTTGGTGATCAGCCTCCTGTGCCTGACACAGGCCGTCGACTTTTTGGGTCTAAGGCAAACCGGTTCCCTCACGATGTTTTCCTTCACCGTTTGAGCGACTGTAAAATGAGCACATAAAAAGAAAGTCTATTGGTGCACAGCCAGGAATCGAACCTACGACCTGAGGTATAAGAGTAGTACTGCTCTTTTATTTTAATTATCGTGCCGAAAACCTGTGTGTAATAAAAACAAGCAACTCTGGTTTTTTACAACCAGAGTTCGGACAACGGACTCAAATACCAAGGAAAGAATTTTAATAATTTAAAGAAGTCATGTACGTAGCGAATATATAATGTGATAGATATATGAATAAAATTTGTAGAATAGCCGATTGAAATGGCATATTGTGTTCATTACATCGGCAAAGGCATTTCTTTCCATTCATGTCTAACAAGCCGGAAAATTGTGTTACTGCTCGATACCAAAGCCTTTGCAGAACAAAAATAGGACGCCCGCGCCGTCCGCCCTAGGAAAGTACAGTTAGCAGTGAACATTTTATAAATTTACAATTTTTAGTATATGCAATATAGAGATTTGTATGATGAAATGTTATATATTTAGGAACATACATATGCCAACTTGATAGATAGAACGACGATTATTTCCAATTATTTAAGTAGTTATACCAACTTTTGCTTTAGTTTTCTGACACATGCTGACCGGTACTATTTTATAGCTAACAGGAATAGCGCTCCAAGTAAACCGTAAATCTTAACAAGCCTGTCATACGTATCTCAAAGAAAATTTATCCGCGATCGTACACACAAGGAGTTCCAAAAGTGCAGCCGTCAGCCCTCCGCTTCTCTCCGCATTATCGCTAACGAAGCGGAGGGTCCAGGGCCGCTCACTCCACCGAACTGCAATAAGAGGATACAACGCCCTTTCTCTGCGGGACAAGACGTAAGCGGAACGTGAAAAAGGAATACAAATTTAAATCGTCTAATTTGAGTCTTTAAAAAAGTGAAATTTAAATGATTTACGACAGGTGTGGATATTATTGTTACAGGCTGTCTCAATCATATGCTAGAAATAAAAAAGAAAAGAAAATACTTTATTATACACAATAGGAAAGGGATGTTTAGTTAAAAAAAGAAAGTGCACTAGCCCTCACACTGGGATTCCCTGTTGTGGGTAGCTAGTCTATTCCATTTGACATGATAACAGTACTTGACAATAATTCAAGACTTAAGAAATTTATTATATCAAAATAATAGCTAATTGTTAATAAACTTACTGCAGAGAAAAAATATTGAAAGCTTCATAGGAATTTCTGATAGAGTCGCAATTCTAAACATTGTGCAGGGCACCAAAATCTATTTTATACAAGTCGACGTACCCACAGATATAGCAAAAGAAGACGAGCTCAAAACGTTTTATGCATACGTGTATCTTTGCAACTATGCTTTAGATCTCGCACATAATACATATATTCGAGCGATCTAAATGCCAAAATAGGTCAACCTAAGGCAAATGAGATACCTGGAGATTCTTGGAGGGGGCCTTGCAAGAATCTTGCAGAAAATTTCTTGCAAAGTAATTAGGAAATAGATAAAAAATAGTGTCATTTATTTTCTATAACAAATATATTATAATTGGATTAACTTAATTGCTTATATTTGTTTTTGCATGAAATAAAAAGTCTTTTTAATTTAATTTATATTATAATAATATCTATATAATATTTGTGTTTATACCACACCCCTCCAAAAAGTACGCTCGATCTCCTCAATTACACCGTCAAATAAAAGAGGAAATTGCATTAAATTATAAGTCGACGAGCAATCACGTTTTGTTTCCAACAGGATTTAACGGTGTGAATAAATCCGATTAATTAGTGAAAATCTAAAGATGGCGGATGCCAGCTGACTTGTGACGTGACTTGAACTTAAAGAAGAGATTTGATGATGTCATCTCATTTATCTTTCTGGTTGAGTTAAATCGACTTTAAAATGCATTTAGGTGTGCTTACAAAATATTTAAAATGTAATTAATGTTTTCTTAACGTGAGTACGCAAATATTAACAAAGCATTAGGGAGAGATACATTTTAGAAGTTTACAAACGTATTTAATTATCCCATTTTTCAATTATCTATATCAAATAAAAAAATAATTACGCTGTCCTGACTGACTAATATACTGTTTTTTTCTATGGCGTTTTTTTCTTGTATTTGCTTTGATTAATTATATTTTATCGTTTTATCGTATTAAAGAATTAAAAATTATGCATTGATCATCTTGGTAGATAAAATGAGATCAGGTTAAGTTAGTAGTTGGTAAATCCGGCCATTGTAATCTAAAAACAAATGATAAAATGTGAGTGTACTAGGCGATTTTAGTTAATTAATATAATTTAGTTGACTTTTAAAATGTTTAAAGAAAAAGAATGTATTTTATTTACATGAGAAAGTTAACATATACGAACGAGATACACGTCGCCATTAACCGTCCCAATTTTAGTCTACTCTCATTCTAATATATATCTTTAATGTCCTTTTGAATTGGTTAAGCGCACTAATATTACGAATTTTAGACGGTAATTGATTAAATAATTGCACACCCTCATACTTAATAGACTTCTTCAAATAATTTTAAAAATATTTATATCTATTACTTCATATAAAGTGATAAAACTATAGGATACCGTACTTTATTGAGTCCCGTAGCCCATAAAGCACAGTATTTCCTTTGCGTATGCGCGTCACGCGTTGACAAATTTTTGCAAACTTAACATTGATCCTGTATAAGCCTTCTCGTTTGCATACAAATTACGGACCTGTCTTTTGTTAACGAAGAATATTTCCGGGTGTGAAAAACTTTATAAAGAACTTATAAGTTGGAGTAAATTGTTGATCTATTAGAAAGGGATTATTTTTTTATAATTCTTATTTAGATAAAGATGTTCCTAGGTTATAAAAAAATTTTGTTCTTAAACAGTACTTTGAAATACTAATACAATTTTTAAAACATTTAATTTATTTATTGTCTGTTATATTGCTACATAACAAACAATATACAAACTCTATGAAATACATTTCCATACGCATTATGTAAATTGCTTGTAATTACTTTATTTTATTTACAAATAGAAGATTCATTAAGAAACATACAGATATCACAACCTAACACGAACGGGTTCGCGCCACTGTTTTTTTTTGGTGATATTCCCTAGATATGAATTGGAGGCCCTAACGGTGTATGACTCCCTCATAAAATCACCGTATTATATTTTCTAACGCCTATAAAATGCGCTAATATTCTTCCTACAAGTTGAACAAAACTCTTTATAATGTTGTATTCAAAATCTGGGCGTAATAAAAAAGCTAGACAAAAAGGGATGTGCTGGCAACACCGGCTAATCTCGGTTCTGGCTCAGCTCCAAACACCTAATTCTAGTTCTGGTGCGGCTCTCGACTGAAATATTGCTTCAACCAGATTATCAATTAGAATTCACGAGTATTTTGACTATTAAAAATATATATTTAAAAGGTGATAATATATTATTATGGATGTCACAGAATTAATATTATAAAGATTCTTGTAGCTAAGAGATGGTACCCAAGGTGTATTTATTTTAGTTGTTAAATTAATTTATTTACTTTCACTGGTATAAATTTTGTGTATGACGGCGGTGTCGCAATAGAAAATACAGTGCGTTTTTGGTTCCACCGTTTTCGTTCTGGAAACTTCGACCTGCAAAACAAGCCCCGTGGACGGCCGGAGACCAAAGATGATAATGAAGAATTGAAGACTATTGTGTAAGCGGATTCATCGCAAACTACGTCTGAGTTAGCTGGAGGCTGCGGTATTAGTGATAAAACTGTATTTATCCACTACAAAACGCCAATTACATAATATGTAAGGACCTAATATATTATCATAAGTTGTCCTAATTTTGACATATGTGATGTTTGAAAACATAAATTAAATTGAATCAGATACACGAATTCATGTTACCTATTCAAATAAAATACATTATTAACAAAAGTAATGCCAATAGAGTAGTAGCGAGATCTAGAACAAGTTGGAAGACTGCGGTGCTCTTTCGACAATTGGCCAACCATTTTCGTCTAATCTAGACCAGACTACAAGTCGTAATAGCTCTGTTAATGACCACAACAACTTTTATTGCCATTGAGCTAAATTTAAAATTCTCGAACCTAATGACTGTATTTGTATCATATTTAAATTATATCATTAATAGGCATGTCTGTTCATTGGACTTTTTGATGATAAATTACTTCGCCAGAAGATAACGAACTTTTGTATAACATGGTAAACGAAAAGAGCACATATTAAACTTAGCTAAATGTTTTGACGGCATAGCTTTAAAATTATTATATACAAAAAGATATTTTATTAGTATATATGTGCTACAAAATCGACAATTTCTTAAATGTTATTTATTAAAACTAAATACTTTCATAAAATTACTGTTAATGTTCGAACTGAATCATTAGCTTATTAATAGGAATTATTATCTATCAAATGAAAAAAAAATCAAGTTATATAAATAATGTTAAAATGTTCGCTTCTCTTCGCTGTTAAAGAACTCGAATCTAATCTCGTAGTTGCATACACAAAAATCTATTAAAGATATAATTTCTTCACATCGGTGACCTAGGTTACATACATCTATGAACGCCAGTAAAACGTTATCTTAACAATGGCAAAAAGCACTAGTCTAGCACTATTGGACAGGGATTTTAAAAGTTGCAACTATTACACCATATTATTTGTATATTAACTCAATGTTAAGGTTCAGTTAAATGTGAGTTTAAATACTTAACATAATTAAACTATAATATTTGAGGCATTTTGATATTAAACAGTGAAGTCTAGACTCGGCTTCAAAGTTAGGTTATAAATTAAGTCTATTATTGCGGAAGTTTACAGCTAAAATAATGTTTTGAAACGGAAAGTTTATGTTTTTCGTGTAATGAAACTGGTAACTATGAATTTCGCGGTTACAAATAGCAATGCAATTGTAGTTTTGTTTTTATCTTTCCATTAATTTTTACATGCTTAAAATGTTATACTTACATCACGCTTACATTTTTACCGTAAAATTTAGATTTATCTGTGCATAATTATATTTATATCTGTATAGAGAGAAAGTGTGAGTGTGTTTCTTCTATATGTACTTTCGTATTGAACTCAATATTTTAACTTTATTTTAAATTTTATGAATTGTTCAATCAAATCCTATATTTCATCTTTCTATGAAATAGTATTGATAGTCTAGTCGACAAGTTGAAAATGGAACAAAATAGAGATACTACTCTTAAAATTATGTGCGATAGCTCATTGGATCCGGAATGACGTCTAGAAAAATGTGCTAAAAGCGTGTATTAGCACATAAAAAATTGCAAAAGTTATAGACCATTAAAGATGAAAAAATAATGGCATTTAGTTTTTTGCCAATATTTAATAAACTATTAATATTTAAGAAATTTCAAATAAAGATTCTGAAAGAGGAGGAAATTTCTAATAAAAAACTCCTGACTCCCAGAACTCTATCTCCATTATTGATAATGTTAATTTAACGCTGAAAATAGGTCTGCGGTTGACATTTTTAGGATTCGCGCGTGGCGTCAAAAGCGACTACGGCACATTAATTTATTTATTTAAGGTATTGAATTTTTTTTTTTAAATTTGAAAAAATTATGGTGTGTTCTGAACACTATAATTAATTTATTCCCGTTGAAAATTTTACTTAAAGTTAATTTTTCAACAAGTTAAATAATTGTTAACTAACGAAATTTTCTCGAACGACCGTCTTAATTGTAAGTGAAAAAAAATGTTTAAATAATGGTCGTAAAAATATTTCGCTTCGTAGAGCCTTTCTTACATACATACTTAACAAGATCGTGCCATAAAAGTTAAAAAAATATTTATACTTTGTTTATAACAATTTTTTTACTTAAACAAAAACTTAAAAATCCATGTAATGATGTTAAAAAAAAATTTTTTTTTCTAAATCATCATATAATCGTTTTTTTATTAATACAAGATATTTATTGATTTGCGAAAAAAAAAATTCCCGCCATTTGTTGATAAATTTTTTTTAAACAAATTGATTAAATCAATATTTTTTAAAAAAAATTTAACACAACTTTATTACATTAAAAATTTTATGATTTTTAAAAAAAAAATTTTTCCTTAATAACAAATTTTAATTGTTTATAATCGTTTTTTTTAATTTTCTATTGTTTAAATAATTAGTTAAGAAATTTTTTTTTTCCTAAAAATCATAATTGACAGTCTTCTATAAAGTAACAGAAAAAATTTTTTTTTTAATCAACAATTCTATTGTTTATTAACTTACCAATTTGTTATAAACAAATATTCAACTTTTGTTTATTTTTTTTCTAAAACTTCTAAAATTAACAAAAACAACCATATATAACAAAGTATAGAAAAAATTTTTTTGTTAATTTTTTGATTATCATGAATATTATTTTTATTTAAAATTAAAAAATTTTTTTTCTATACTTTGTTATATATGGTTGTTTTTGTTAATTTTAGAAGTTTTAGAAAAAAAATAAACAAAAGTTGAATATTTGTTTATAACAAATTGGTAAGTTAATAAACAATAGAATTGTTGATTAAAAAAAAAAATTTTCTGTTACTTTATAGAAGACTGTCAATTATGATTTTTAGGAAAAAAAAAACTCTTAACTAATTATTTAAACAATAGAAAATTAAAAAAAACGATTATAAACAATTAAAAATTTATTAAAGGAAAAATTTTTTTTTTAAAAATCATAAATTTTTCAATGTAATAAAGTTGTGTTAAATTTTTTAAAAAAAATATTGATTTAATCAATTTGTTTAAAAAAAATTTATCAACAAATGGCGGGAATTTTTTTTTTGCAAATAAATAAATATCTTGTATTAATAAAAAAACGATTATATGATGATTTAGAAAAAAAAATTTTTTTTTAACATCATTACATGGATTTTTAAGTTTTTGTTTAAGTAAAAAAATTGTTATAAACAAAGTATAAATATTTTTTTAACTTTTATGGCACGATCTTGTTAAGTATGTATGTAAGAAAGGCTCTACGAAGCGAAATATTTTTACGACCATTATTTAAACATTTTTTTTCACTTACAATTAAGACGGTCGTTCGAGAAAATTTCGTTAGTTAACAATTATTTAACTTGTTGAAAAATTAACTTTAAGTAAAATTTTCAACGGGAATAAATTAATTATAGTGTTCAGAACACACCATAATTTTTTCAAATTTAAAAAAAAAAATTCAATACCTTAAATAAATAAATTAATGTGCCGTAGTCGCTTTTGACGCCACGCGCGAATCCTAAAAATGTCAACCGCAGACCTATTTTCAGCGTTAAATTAACATTATAAATAATGGAGATAGAGTTCTGGGAGTCAGGAGTTTTTTATTAGAAATTTCCTCCTCTTTCAGAATCTTTATTTGAAATTTCTTAAATATTAATAGTTTATTAAATATTGGCAAAAAACTAAATGCCATTATTTTTTCATCTTTAATGGTCTATAACTTTTGCAATTTTTTATGTGCTAATACACGCTTTTAGCACATTTTTCTAGACGTCATTCCGGATCCAATGAGCTATCGCACATAATTTTAAGAGTAGTATCTCTATTTTGTTCCATTTTCAACTTGTCGACTAGACTATGAAGAGAAAAAATGTCGAAAACAAGATTATAACATACGTATTGGTTTTCTACGAGCTAGTGCTAATTGTGGTCATTGAAACAAATATCCGTGCAGAGGTGGGATTTCAGCGCACGTCAAGGAAAAGAGATGCTTTAACCACTAGGAAGACAGATAAACAGCATAAATGAAAACCGCAATTTAAAGGTATACATTATACGATATCTACATAACCAATCTCATTTTGATACAACGTTGTCAATGAATAATATCTACAGGCATAGTGAAGTGAAGAGTAGTTAGAGAGCAAAGTGACGCGGACGCAGATAATCAAGAGACGGCGTTGTGTCGTCGGCGGATTAAAAACTTTGTTCATGAATGGTACAAAACAGAAGCGTCGACGGAATGTCATTACAGTAATTTTTTGCAGTAGCTACTCTGTGTCAGTTTTTAGTGTCTTTGTCTATTTTGAACCTTAGAAAATGACAACTTTAAAGTGGTATCGAAACTCACCTACTACAATAGCTAAGGATCTGAGCCGCTTAAATAAAAATCTAAACCTGTTGTCAAAAATATTAATAACTTTTAAATTGTCGTATGATTTATATAGCTATAATAATCATAAATTTATCAAAAACTGTAATATACTGTTTTTAAGTTTAATTTAGTCAAGATCACTATTAAAGTTTATATATTGCAAAACATATTTAAATCATCTGCAAGAAACATCAATTTAAGGAGAAATACTTTTGTTTTTATTAAACTAGTAAAATAGAAGTGCGAATTCAATTTTTTTATGTTATTGCCATTTAAATTAATAAATTTATGAAGTATTTAATATTTTGTGTTAATCATTACATCATTGTACCATCTTCAGTTTTAATTACATGATTGTCCGTTTGGTTGCGCCACATTCGCAGCTTAGTATCTGTCAAGTAGCCGATTTCTATCACTTGCCATAAACATGGTGTAGACTAAGCCCGAGTTTAACTTCGGGCGTCTCTTAATACAAATAACGTCAATATTTCATATTATCGTTCAAAATAGTTCAAAATATAAATTACTTCTCCACCCTATTGTATCTTCTTTACAATGACAGCCTGATATACATTGGCTGGTGATGGCAATTTTTACCTAAATGACTGAATTAATAATAATAATCTAAACTAAAATTAAATAGTTATAATATTGCGATGTTGACGTTTCTAAATCTAATAGGAAGTAACGACACATGGCGCCCTATCTTACAATAATCATAACAAACATTGCGCCTTATGCGAGATGTGTGAATGCCGCAACATTATATTGAATTTGTAATAAAATTAATTAGTCCGCTTATACTGTATGACTTGCGACAATAATAAAGGACGAATCATTTTCGATGCCTCACAGTCGCAGCTGATCCATCGAGATCGAGACTTTTTATTTTTACTTTATTCCATATTTCATAGATTTTTGTCGATCAGTCGACAAAAGGCAGATCTAAGGTTTACTGTTGTAAATATTTAAGGTCATGAAATAGGTTTTCTTTCAGTATATCTGCACAGGTTAAAAAATATTTAAAGTTTTTAAATATAGCCAAAACGGATTACAATATATATACGAAGAACATTATATACAAACAAAGACAATGTACTAATAATATACTCGTTGATAATATTGATAAAAAATTGTTAAAATACACTGAAATATCTCCGTTAATAATATCAAAATTGCAGATGGCGGTAAAATTATATAAAATACTTTTTTTTTAAACTAGATTATTTTTTATCTTTTATTAATGTAAATAAAATATCTATAAAAGTTGAATTACGATCACATCATTCGTAATAAAATAAAATGTTATTACAACAATGCATTTTACAATGAGCAAGGACATCAATAAATAACGAAACACAATGAACATTGTTTCAAAACCACTACTGAATTACTATTGCTTTAATAAAAAATAAACAATGAAACAGCTTGTGGCTACTTTAATTTCTTATCGCTTAGGGCTGTTATATTCGAATGTGTTTTATTCGCAATTGTTAGTAAAATAAAATATTCAATCTATACAGTAGGCGTCGGGTCATACTTGTACAAGTTTGCACTAAATAAGATAAACATTACTTAACTCAATATTATCCTCAGCCAAAAAAATATATTCATATTCATTGGGTTCACATTGCTTTCCTTTGAATTATTTCTTTATTAGTAAATATAAAACCAGTTATTTGCAGATCATCAATAAATAAAGTAAAGTAAAACATCACGAAGAACCCGGCATATGTCCACTTGACTAATTGTGTTTGATACATAAAGCATTGAACTTAATAAAACTGGTAACCGAAACAGACACAGAAATGTGTTTGCCCCGTGTGCCATTAAAAAAAAGCTGGATTACAGCTTCCAAAACCCTCGTGTATACTTCGCTTTAGTGCTCACAGCCCTAGAGACGTGGGTAATAAGACCCTAACAGTACAATTACGCAGCCCAGACAGTCGAGTAATTAAAAAAATGTGTAAAATATTCTTTGCAGTGCGTATTCACGGAGACAAAAACATCTTTATTCTATAGTATTATTGCTTCGCAATTCTTTGAATAATGATGGTAATGTGATGTTTTGATTAAAATAATTTAATTCATTATATTATTTTTAATTAAATACGTAAAAACAAACACATATTTAGTTAATTTTTTTTAAAATTTGACATAAATTGACTCTAAATTTCAACTGTTATAATCATAGTAACTGAGGCGTTTACAAAATATCACTGTTCATTTGTTTTTGTTAATGTAGCCATAAAATATGAAATACATATATTTAAGAGCATTGGTAGAATCTTGTGTCAGTGTTCATATTGATAGTAGTATGTGCATCCAAGTTAGAGTAACGTTGTAGTCTAATTAACAATTAATTACTAAAGAATCAGTGAAACCCAAGTATGTTTTTCGTCTTGAATTAAAAAAAAATACAACTTCCATAACGAAGAAGAAATAAATATTTTTTGTAAAATGTAATGAAAAAAGTGGCATGGGTGAGCAGATACGTACCATAGAGTTTCACTTCATTTCTTTCATAATAAATCTGCATTTTAATATAAATAATCATCAATTAATCGATTACTTAAATCACAAAGCGTGAATGATCTATTTGTTTTAATTTGACGTCGACACAACGTCGTATCTTGATTTATACCGGCTTTTGTCCCAATAGTGAGACATTTTTAATTAAGAAAATCGGCGCGTTGTCACTGCGAGGGGCCAGCCATGATTTCTTTGAGTAGCTTTGTTTTAAACCTCCTTTGTCCTTCTAGGTGCATTAGGTAATGAGGAGCTGGAGTTCGGCGTTAATTGTATATTTATTATGTCTATACAAAAACTTTAATTTATTAGAACCCTGTCATTTTAATCAAAAAATTGCGAAGAATTTAGCGACTTTCAAAGTCGCTAACTTTAAAATTCTCCATTCATCTCGCATCTCTTCTTTGTTTGTTTTAATATTTTATAATTGGAAAATAGCACTCCATTTCCGCGTCCAATATTAATAAAAACCTATAAATTTTTATGACGTTTGCAAGCACAACTATTTTAATAAAAGTCCACGATTTTCATTAATTTAAAGTTGTCTGACAGACGGCTGCTATAAAACCAATACAGAATTATAAATTGTATTAGCGCGAAGCAAGATGTAATAAAATTTCATTAAAATATCTTCTTTGACGGAATTAAGAACGTTTGTGAAACTAACTTGTTTTTGTAATGCTATTTTAATAACACCATAGTATAATATTATGTGTACTTTATTCAATACAAACAATGTTTAATACTTAAAATCGCACATATCCTAAAAGGTATGATGAGAAAAAGAATAAAAATACAAACTAAGCCTGCCATTAGCACCCCTGGTACGACAGAGGCGTTAAATTGGAAAATTCCCGAACTGGCCGGAGCCATTGATTCCACAACGACAATAGCAGGAGAGCGCACTAATCTTTTCATTAAAAAGCGATTATTCGCTGCACGAGCCACTGCACTAATAGGAATAAAGAACGCGCGGCGCCTGCATTTGATTAAGCCTTATTACTAACGCTGCAAGTGCTGTTTTGCGCAGCCTCCTCGTCATGCTACGGTCATGCTACGCTACGGTGCTACGAGGACGTGATGACATTTCAATTTGAATTCTCGATGTCCGGAATGTTATTAAATAACATTTTTTGACAGATAACTGAGGGATAGAACGTGACTGGGAGTTGGAGTCAAAAGTAACAAACGACATTCCTCGAATTATAGAAATAGAGAATTCAAGAGCAAAATAGTCCATTATTCTTAAATACAAAAATATATGTTAATATAACGGCTAAATTATATTATATAACAGATAATATTTAACATTTGAATGATTAAAACAAATCCTCAACTATCAAACAAACCTTATATTAGTTTCTTAAAAAACACTTTAATTGTATTTCTAGTCAAAATTTTAACACAGAATCCGCTATCTGTATCAATAATTAATAATAAAGAGGTTCTCACAGCTCATCAGAGCTGGTATTTTCATACATAATCTGTACTCCAACAGGAATAGAATTCAGACAAAGCAGTTACAAGAGTGTCAAGCATCTTTTGAAAAATAAACATCATTTGCAAGTTAAACGCCCGTCAATAATGATCTATAAAACGCCTCCACTTCACAGGGTGTTGTAATGCCACATAGGTAACCGCAGCCGTGCGTCCAAGTATACCCTCTCCCCTCTGCGGTTATATAGCCTTGAGGGTGACAATCAGCTGCTGTGGCTTTGTAAATAACGACACGTGCATATGCTTTACTTTGCATAAATACTATTTGGGCTAAATCAAAAATCAATCCCCATTCAAAAGTTATATTCAGTTTTAACAAAATCAAATTGTTACAACACTTACAACAGATAAACTAATCTTCTTTTTATTTTCAACCAAATAAACCTCTACCACAAGTTATGTAGCCTAACGTTAGTTAAGATATTTTAAAAGTGTATACCAATAAATTCATATTAAAAACTAAAATAGTATAACAGTCCCGTTTTCGAGAATGTACTATCAACATCAATTATATTCACTTAGTTTAAGAACCCATAAATAAGTCAAGTTATAGTTTTTTATTTCCAGCGTCGCAACCCCACTACCCTTAATTTTTTGTTAGTTATTAGCTCTTTTTTTACGATTGACAGTTGACACTTCGAACAGTGTTTTATTTACTTGAACATCCCTCCAACAACCGCCACCGAACTTAACTGACCTTAAATTAAGTTCATAACAATAGTTTTATGATAGAGGAGAAAACAATTTTAATTGTATTTATTTCTGAATCTGTTTCATGATCATGTCAATCTAATAGGCAGGTTGGTGATCAGCCTCCTGTGCCTGACACACGCCGACTTTTTGGATAAGGGCAAGCCGGTATCCTTACGATGTTTTCCTTCAGCGTACGAGCGAGTGTTAAATGCGTACATAAAAAGCCGGGGTTCGAACCTTCGACCTCAGGGATGAGAGTTGCACGCTGAAGCCACTAGGCCAAAAGCTGTTCTTTGCTATAGTAATGCATAAACTATTTCTATAAGACGATAATAATATTTTGAAATAAATGACATTATTATGTGATTCCCCTTATATAAAATATGTTTATATATGTGAATTTCTATAGTTCAGAATAAATCCTTCTAAATAGTTGTAGCCGTGGAATCTCTTGAAACTTGAAGCAATTCTCAAAGCCACACGTCAAGTCGGTGATAATGTCAAAGTCACTCAAATCCCATTCAGAAGCCGCCTCTCGCGATAATCATGCCACAAGTTGCTGCGAAGTGCTCTCTGCCAAGTTGCCCCACCCTTAGCTATTTTTACGCACTTTTGATTCGCGACATATTGTACTATGCTTGTGTAATTGTCTTGATATTACTTTGTAATAATCCGACAAAGCTAAAAGGAAATTACACCATAAATCGTGCTATCCTTCGTAGTATGGGAAGTTACTTAACGTAAACGTAATACTCCTTGAAAAATCTGTTGCTTATATTAGTAATGTGTAGCATGGCGCACTAAGGTAGGTAGGTAGGTTCTAATCTGGTTAAAAAATGGATTTTCACAAATCCATCCATTACGTACTGAGTTAATTTAGAAAAATAAGTCTAAAAAAATATTTATACAAAAGACGTGGTAATATGTCTGACTTAGGCTTAGCTACACTCTCAAATACATACTTTTCATTATTATTATGATCATGAGTTTTCCGTATTGTGATCGGTTTGTCCGTAAAAATATATTTTTGTATTTAAAACAAAGCCTTTATAAATATTAAGGCATTACATTTTTTGAATAAAATTTAGAGGAAAATTTCAGTCATTTTCATCCCTAAAATTCGAAATAAGGAATCCGTAAATAATGATCTGAAGTTAAACTTTTGAGTTCTGTGTCCGTTTCCTTTTTCCTTTCCTTTGTTGCCTATTATGAAATATATATTTCTAGAGATAGATATTATTTCCTGCCTAGCCATATTGGTTTTATCGTCGTAAATGCTTAAATTGTTTTATAATTCCAAAGTTGTCGAATAAAAATTCGCTCTTCGAGTCATCTTCGGTCTTTGTTCATTTATAGAAACCTAAATATTTTAGTGTAAGAACAATGTAATACTGATGTAGTCAATGTTGAGTTAAGTCCTACGTATCTTACTTCAATAAAAAAATCGGTATATAAAAACAGATTGGGAGCGATAGGTACACTTAATGGATCTAGACTGGCGAACATGAATATATAACAAACAAGGCAAACGGTTATAACTAATACACACAAGTGTAATATTATTGTGTGAGTAATTATGATGTCACTACATTAGTGACCGGAAATAATCCTTTGTGTGTTGTTAGTGACATTTTTTCATCCCATTTAAAATTTGCATTTTCTATAGGGGCAAGCTGAGAATCAACTTCCAGGAAAGATATTCCCATATAGACGAGACCTGAAACTCTTGAAGAAAAGTGCCTCTTTCTCAACTCTTTCTTAAAAGAGTTCATAGTTCTTTGAATAATGAGCATTATCCGCTTATATTCATACTGATTATCTAAATAAAAGAAAACCAAAAATTTGGTATGAACTTATGTAGAAAAAACTTAAAATTACGCCAGAAAATACGTGATCATTCCATAACATAGTATTTGCAGTCAAACAATGGTGTTATAAATCGATTAATAAAACTGGATAGTTAAATTGTAGTTAGTTCTAGTTCAAGCAGTTAAGTAGTTAGTATTGTTTAATGGTCAGCCTTCGATAGCTCTCGAGTGTGGATTAGTATAGTTACTAAGTGGTTCAAACTAGAAGCTAGGGACTTATAACATGCAAATTTACGTTTGGCAATAGCTTTTATCAATCGAAATTAATTAATAATTGAGTTAATTAAGAGCGGTGATAACTTGCTTGAATAACTTGCGTATTTAATTAATATATTACGTAAAAAATATATGGGTGTGGTAGAGAAATAATGAAGAGGAGAGCGTCAAGAAGTATGTGTGGTGTAACAGGATAAGTAATAGTGAATGCTTGGGTTAAAAGAGTGCGTTATAACCTAAATAAAAAGGTAACAAGTAGGATATGCAAAGCAATCGTGGATGGTGAAGTTGGGTTTGGTAATGGGTAGGCCTTGTCAGATATACATAGAACAAATCCAGGAGGTACTAGAGAAGGGATAAGTATCCATAACCGACGAGATGCATGGTGAATGTATTGATAGTGGATGAAGCTAGATATGTCAGGATCGTATAAATTGGAGTATCATAATCTCTACCCCTTCAGAAAAAGGCGTAAATATATAAATAAATAAAATAAAATATACAAGTATACGTTTATGAAAAATTTAAATAAATTTAGTAAACTAACTTAACTTCAGTCTTATTGAAGTTGTTGTGTTTTATATCTCCAATTTTATATAAATTTAAAAACGTAGCACTTAATGCTAATAAAATATTTATTAATGCTAAGTATGTTTTATTTGGTATGGAGTAATATTTAAAATACCTTCTTATTAATACATAAATTTAAGAAGACTAATGAAGTTTTATAATTACATTAATATGATAAATCTAAAAATAAAACAAGATACTACTATTTTCGCAACAATTACTAAGGATTCTGTTTAAATTACAGTTAACACATTTGTGATGTGAGAACTGAAACTCTCAAATTATCATAGTTCTCTGACACTAAATGCACAATACAAAGTTTATACCCTCTAAGCTCACCAGAGCTTATAAGTTAGCGGTTAGGTAGTGAGAGTTCGGACAGCTCTGTAGTGAGCAGCTTGTATTGCCTTTGTTAGCGATGGCTCTAATATCTGTTAACTAGATATATTACGCAACAAATATATATACTATTGTTATAGTATACAGTTTGTTATTATAAAATCACAAGAAATAAGTTATTAGCGATAAGATATTCTAGTACAGGCTTGAATCTCTTGAGTAATGATTTAACCAAGTTATTACAATTTTATTTACAACTTTCATGTTTGAAAAGTAGAACTGCTGCTAAGTTGGATTCCTATTACATTCATGAGTCTCACTTAACTTTTCAGGTCGGACGGGGTAGGAAGCTTATCTGACTGGTCGGAGACCTAGACCTAGGGTCGGCCTAGGTACCGCTGGTTAGATAAAGTGGCGAAGGACCTGCTGCAGCTGAAAGCCAGCAACTGACGGGAGGTAGCACAGGACAGGAAGCGCTGGAAGATTCTCGAGACCCTTTTTGGGTCACAGAGCCAGCGGAGTAAGAAAGTAAATCTAGATAAATTATTTTATACCTCGCAAAAAGCAACTGAGAAAATCTGCAAATTCTGTTAACCAAAAGCGTACACATGTTAACAATATATTGTAACGCATTCTGCTATAAACGATATCGGTCGCAGACATCAAACAAAATGCAAAAAACAAAATATGATAATTTTTCAAACAACAACATATCTGTATTGGTTCGTAACGACAGTCATTTAATTTTGATTGGCTCGCTCCAATCACGGTTGTTCTGAATTTTATGTTATGAAAGGGAACCGATGTGGATAGATTAGTATGTAATTTTTACAAGCCTGGGTATAAAATAATCTTTATCTTATATACACGCGAATCGATTACATTATTTTCATATTTTGATGTTTTCGCACACCATAATAAACTTTTCTGCGTAGTGCTTGCATAAATAAAAAATAATATCTACATTTATTTCGTCTAATGTGAATCTGAAATATATCTAAATACCTCGAGACAAGCTGAGTATAGAGTGGTGTGGAGGCAAGTTCACGAATTGGTTAGGGCTTTTCAAAGACAAGGACTACGTTCAGTACGGAAGACTACGTAGAAGTATAGTAAAGTAGCAGCTACTTAGCAGTAGTAGTAGTAATAGTTAGCGTACAACTCTCAACTCAACTGAACCCAATGGCCGTGCGTTCCCCTGAAAATGCATATTTTTTTAGATGTGCAATTATTCTACTACTGTAAAAGGAAACATTGTAAGGACACCGGAATCTCGTAGATTTAAAAATCAAAGACAAAATGGCTAACAATCTATTTGTCCACCCAGTATACTCTCCTTTTCTTCTTCCCTCAAGTGAATTCCTTCATAATAGGTAATCAAATCATCTGTCTGCGTCCCACTTTCTTTAAGTATATCTTCAATGCAAGCACTCGACATTGAAATAAGGTAATTGCACGCAATCCATTCATTCTATCCCCTGACTGCAACAAAACTTTTTTTCACTTGGTGCGACAATCCTTGCCACTCAGCCGGTTTAATTGCGAGTAACACAAACGAGGATGTGGGGGGGCAAACAGACCGGCTGATGAAACGCGGCGTTTTAAATACAGTTATTTTTCTAGTGTGATATTTTCCAAATTAAATTAATTAGTCTATTTAATTGTTAATTTATAGCAAGCGTTGGTGAACGTTTGTCTAAATAAGTTCAGTGTTTTTTTTTTCAGAAATCGAAAGGAAACAAAATATTAGTCAAAATGAACAAATTAATATTTTCAAAAAAACTAAACTTCAAATCAAATCATTTTTTTCATAAAATATAAACTAACATAAAAACGCTCACTTACAACTTCCTAGTTCAGCGACAGAAATAAGCACACACTATACAGCTCAACCACAAATTCTCGCATCCGCTTTCCTCGCTCTATTTTCGTGTACCATTGTGTAAATGTCAAAACATCCTTTCTATTTACATTTTTTGTGTCTTTCGCTCAGTCTAACTATGAATATTTATGATCTTACAACACTGAGATTATTTTAATGTAGTTATTCTGACAACATTTACGTGGTTAACAACATTTTACAATAGAAAAAATATTCTTAAAAAGCAAACGATTTTTTTTAAATCATACCCTAACAGGTTTTGTTAAAGTTACAAGAAAGTAAAATTACAAGTACTATATTTTGACATAATATTAAATTAGACTGATTTTTGATCCCTGAAAAAACATATATACGAAAAAAATACTAAAAAAAACAATACCTAAGCCTTGGACTGACTGTTTAATAAAACACGTTTTTAATTTATTTATG
This sequence comes from Pieris napi, assembly GCF_905475465.1. Taxonomy (NCBI): domain Eukaryota; kingdom Metazoa; phylum Arthropoda; class Insecta; order Lepidoptera; family Pieridae; genus Pieris; species Pieris napi. The sequence goes on from NC_062255.1 coordinate 364,398, forward strand.
AAAGTACAAAAAGCTTTCTTCTATGAAATCTATTGAAATTGAAAATTTAAGACCCAACTGTAAGATGCTTTAGTGGGCTTAATTGAACTCTCATAATTAATCTTATTAATTAAATTTAAAGTCTTATCCTGTATCAAAATTAACTGTAATCGATCCATTGGTTTAAGCATTGCATAGATACTCGTCTGACTCACATAATAAACGTGACAATGTTTCAAGCGTAATTCTAGGTAAAATTTTGTCAAAATTTAGAAGCTAGTAATAAATAACTAAAAAACAGAAACAAAGGAGTCTATAATAATGAATTTTGATGAAAAAAATGCAAGTATTTTATAATTTGTATTAGTTTTGCGTATAATCACATCAGATTATTGTTATATTGTATCTACTCCCTTAGTAGGTTACAGCTATACAAATAATAATAAAGATATTTATAAAATAAACTAACATTGTTGTCTAAGACATTCCACGATTTGAATGCAAACCTCATTTCCCGTACAGAACACATTAATGCTAAAACTTTCGTCTTCTAGATAGTTTGCACACCCCACATCACTCAACAATCAGACATAAGGAATTCGTAATTTAAGTATAGCGTGAAACTAGTAATTTTAATCAGAGGCCGATTATTCCGGCTGGGGTCCCAACGAGGGTCCCATATATCAATTCTTTCTCATTCCTTGCCTCGAAATGAAACGATTGTGTTCATTGATTCCAAGAGGGGACGCAGATGTATTAATTTTTGTATTGACAGAACACAATGAGACGCATCAATGTAAATTATATGTCATTTGTGTTTAAATTGAGCAATAATTATTTCTCGGAAAATTAAGAACATTCAAAACTTTTTTTGCTCACGTCAATCTTGGACGTTCAAGCTGTAAAGTATAAGGTAGATTATTTCAATGTGTTGATTTCTCGCGAGTGCGTTGCCTTTAGAATTAAAGAATGTGTGTTTACTTGCGGGTGTTTTTATTACAAACAAAGTTTAAATATAATGTAATATTACTAAACTGTAATATTCCAGTTTAGTATTATTACATAGTTATATTTAAATATATACATTGAAAGACTAGGAAAATAACTAAAATACGCAATTAAAAAATCATTACCATTTAAGCAAAATTTAAGAAAATTTTGTGCAGAAATAAAGGCATAATGAAACCAGAATGACCTCATAAAGCCTTAAAGGTTAGCTATAATCCACGAGCTCATTACGTTCGTCACGTGGTAGGAGCGTAAAATATTGTCCCAGCATATTGCGAGGTTAGGTGGGGCAAGGGGGCATAGAGGGTGTAATTAGTCGTGTAATAAATCTCCGTTTTCAATGTTTGTCGTTGACTGATGTTTGATTGTGCGTAGTGATTATTGGAGTGTTGTAGATGGTTCGCTTGTATGGAATGTCAGCTATGCGTATTGATTTGCTGTGAGTTATGTGGGACGGTGCTTAGTGACACTTAGCCTTTAAAAGAACTATGCAGTAATTCAGCTGACAATAGCTAGACTTATGACTAGAGAGTAATGTCTATTAAATTACATTTAACAATAACATAATTTAGATTCGTACATAATATGTTTGATTGTATTTTTCTTCAGACGAGTAGATAAGCCTTCTGCACTTGAAATACGTCTATTCAATTTTCCTCACTTTCTATTCCTCACGCGGTACATGCAAGTGTTTATTCAGCAAAGATAAAATTTTATTAATTTACTAAAGTTCACCGCATCTACAATCTACATAATATATGCTTATATTTTCTAAAATAGATGACACTTATGTTAAACATAAATGTAACAAAAAATTAAAAAATTACACTTCCAATTTTAGATTTTACTAGTTTTTATTTGCTTATTGTTAATCAAAATATTAATATCAAAACAGATTAGGTATCAGATAGGCACTTAATAATACCACTACGGAATATGCCAAGCTCTGGATAGTGTTTCCTACTAATACTGATACGACTTCTGATAGATTATGATGAAAATAAATATTAAAACCTTTAATTTCTGTGACCTATAATATAATAATAAAAAACAACAAAATATTTGGTCTACATTATGTCATGGGATAGCTTTTAGCTCTCTATATTTATTTATATCCCAAGAAAGTCTATACGTCTTCTTAAATTAAATGAAATGCATTATTTAGAATATTCACGATACAAAACGATACAAAAGAAAGGTACTTCAATTCAACGTAAGTATAGACTAGTGTTTCATCGTTTTCATGTAGCATTAATATTTACAGCTAAAATCTTTTAAAATTGTGACAAATTACTTGAGTAATAGTCTTCTAGACGCCACAAAATCAAAGGTTGAAAATTAAAATTTCACGGTATAATTTTCATGACAAAAACTTCATTAGGCCTCACAAAGAAGGGTCATTTTACCATTGTTCCATGTCCTTTGGGCTTTTTGTATTGTTTTCTTTGAATATTCTATTTTGAATCTTATGGAATTGTAATACGGTTTGTTATGAGAATGTTTTCACACTTTATTAAAATAATCGTTCCAACATATGTATGTAATTCTTCCCTGATGAACTTTTAAAAGATGGATTAAAACTCTGTCTGTTGGCTTTTGTTAATATTAAACAATACAAATCTACATATCTTTTGTCTAATTTATTGACATTTAAATACATTTTTATTTATACATTTAAATACGAAAGGAAAAAGGGCAAATTATTTTAGGTTAGCGTGTAATGAAACGATTACTTGATAAGTATTCGGTAATTCACTTAAACATGTTGGCAAACAACAAGTTAGCCTAGTGGCTTCAGCGTGCGACACTCTTCTCTGAGGTCGTAGGTTCAATGCCGAACTTTCAACCATTAACAATCAATGGTGAAGAAAAACATCGTGATGAAAACCGACTTGCCTTACACCCAAAAAGTCCACGGCGAGTGTCAGGCACAGGAGTCCGATCACCAACTTGCCTATTAGATTGACAAATGATCATGAAACGGATACAGTAATCTGAGGTTCAGACCTTAAATGGTTGTAGCGCCACTGATTTGTTTTATTTTAATAAAATAATAGCCGAATAGCAGCATATGTGATCCATTCAACCATCTCAATATTGTTATTAGCTACAGTTTTCATAGATAGTTAAAACTAATTTAAGAAGGAAAAGTCGGAAAATCTTTATTAAACTTTATAAAACCATGAACAACATTACCGTTAAATTAAACTACGAGTTTGTGTAATATTTTAAACTATTTGTAATCCAAACATAAGTCGTGTTTCCAAAATAAAAATAAGAAAAAAAGTGAAAATGAGTAATTTTTAAACGTAAAACATTTCTGGCGTAATCCAAAACGTACTTGAAAATATTCCATTTTGATTTTGTCCAACGTCCCCTCTAAATCCTTAGGCTTGATCTTGAGAGATTTCTTCATATAAATGTAAATTCCCACTATGGGGTGAATTTATCCCAATATAGACGCATTTCGATTGTGATTTATCGAATTCCGAACCTAACATATCATTTAAAACAAAGTAAATACTGAAATCTGAGGCACAGCTCCATCAGGGAACCGGATTTTTATTCTTAATTGTTAATATAACATTAGATTATTTAATTAGGCAACTCATTGTCAATCAGGTATATAATAATGTATTGGATATATTGGCTTAATAGATTTATCAGACAAAAATCGATTTGCGTTTTATTGTCGAAAGCTTAAAAATTTGTATTCTACAAATTCTAATTTAATTTCATTGTAGTTTAAACACATTTTGGTAATATTTTGGTACATTATAAATCTACATGACATCATTAATTGTTTATATATTGCAAGGTAATGCCAGCATGGTGTGGATTATTGTTATAGGGACGAAACTTTCAAATTTGTTTTTTAATTTTCGATTTATAAATTTTTAATTATTATTATTACTATGTAGACTAATATTTTAATGAATAACAAAACTAAATAGTAAATTAATACACATATAGAGAATTTCCCTGTTCAGGGACAAGACATTAGTAGGTTTAATTCCCAGGCCCCAATAGAAACCACGCGATATATTATTGAAGCTACGCCGTAGCTCGACGCTCGTAGCTCGTAGCAAGCCCTGCCTCTGTATTATCAATGAGGTACGTTAGACAACGAATTTCAATTTGTGCAAACCGCGCCTAAGAACAGCCTTGTTAGGGATGGCCGAAATCACTGATGTTGTATTCAAATGATGAGGCACTTTTGTTTTTAACAATATACTACCCAAATTATTGTTTCGAATACAGGATTTTCTTGCGCACACACACTGCACTACTACGAATAGTTTTAGGCACGGCTATACACCAATGGTTTTTTCTTTCTATGTGTGCCATTAACACTTGCTCCTAATATGGAGGCAAACATCGTAAGGAACCAAGCTGTCTTAAAACCGAAGGGTATACATAAATCTAAAATAAAAATTATTTAAGAAACTGATGCGGCCAAGACTCATAAAGGTGTGTGGCTAATGAATTAATTTTTATTTATAATAGCTAACTTTAAAGTCAATAGTCATGTCTCTTAGTCATAATATTCCTAATAATAATTGTTTCCTTTCACACCTGTTAAATAAATTTCTAAAAGCTTTGGAAATCAAACAAACTATTGTAGACATAAAAATATAAGTTACATATATCAACAAAATATATAAAATATTTTCGTAATATTACTGTCCAAAATTGCCGCCTCAATAATATTCGTAGCTCCTATTATTCACAACTTCGGTACATTCTTGATATGCAAATTTTCGTTCGCTGAATAAATAATTCATTCGATACAATATCGCCACCATTTGAAACTAAACCACTTATTCAATTGTTAAGTTCTGTACGTAAATTTCATTTGATATACAAGAATTAATCATCTTTATAGTAAACTTATTAAAGATTTGAACAAAACAAAGAAATTACTATAACAATACAAGCCGAACAAAAATGCTTAAATGTATAAATATAAGGTAAAACTGTAACCTATCTCCATTTATAGGCGCCTCTTAATAAATCGATCCTTTTAACCTATCCAATGAACCAATGACCCAGTAAAAAAGTAAAAAGGCGGCAAAGTTCCCGCGATCCAAGATGGCGGACCAGTTGACACATTGGCGCGCGTTCGAAAACGACATTGACAGAGCGCGTGGCTACGCGACACTCATTTGAAACGTTCGGAAATATTTTTGGGTATTTTTTTAAACATATGTTTTTTGTTTTCGTTTAAAAAGGAACGTTTATATGTATATTGAAATCAATAAATAACAATGCATACTTAAATTTAAAAAAAATATATTTTATTATGATTATTATAATCGCGTCTGTAGCGTTTACATGAATTATCCACAAAAAATATGACGAGTAGCTTAAAAATCGCTTAGCGGAGCAGCTTTGTACGGTTCAATGAGAAATTCCGACAATTCCGTTGAGCGGAACATTTCTGAGAGACGTAAAAATTGGAAGAGAAAACGAAATAACTGTGGTAAGAGGGACAAGTCAAAGTGCACCTTTCATACAATTTTTGTGAATAAAAAAGATGAAGATAATTAAACGGTGAGAGAAAGAGTAATTACAGCTAATAAATTTAAAAACTCGGAACACATCACTGGCAAATGACTTGTAACAATTAATATACATCTACATGCCATAACACAAATATTAAACAAAATAAGTTAAATTGCACACATTACTAGTGTATCATATCTACAATTTTTTTTAAATATGTCGTGTATAGAATGATGGTAGAATCCTGCAGTAGTTCTACCATAATATGATAAATATTACAATTGTCTATAGATACATCTTCTATTGCATAGCTGATTAAAAAAATTGAACGTAAATACTTCTTTAATCATTTCGAGTTATTCGTAATCTAATCTTTGGTCTACGAAAGTATTACACATTGAAATAAAAATGCTTACCCTTAAAGTTTAATAAATATATACATGTACTAATTACATTATACATATACTACGTTATTATTACATAACTCAACGTCTCAAGTGCATTGCAGCAGTTGTGGTCAGACAGTTTGCGTATTGTATTAAATTCTTCATATCAAATTATTTATAGCTATTAATAATAACTCCCTGTATTTGATTAGCGCAGGACTAACTACGGTTTCATCCGCGTTATTTTGGTTTTATCTAACACATTTTTTAAAACGAACCAATAGTTCCTGATATGGGAACTATCCAATGGTACCAATTTACAGGTCAATAAAACGCCGTAAGTGGAAATGGATGACCATACGCTCCGGAGAGATCAATGTCACATTGACAAGCAAGCCCTCGACTAGCATTCTCAAGTCAAAAGGAAAGGTAGCCGCCCAAAACAGACCTGGTATCGAAGCATCATTGCAGAGGCAGAGGAATGACGTGGAGTCAAATTAAGGTAATTAGAAAGAGCTGCCCAGGCCATAATATTAAAAAAAAAAAAAAAAAAAAAAGAGCTGCCCAGGATCGATCAGCCTGGTTTGCTACGCTGAGTGCCATCTGCCCCACTTGGAATAAATAGTTCCGGAGCTTATCTCCACCACCACCAAGCATACAAACCCATCTGCTACAACCATACAACCGCTTCAGCTTGTAGCAAAGTACGGGCCCTAACACCGGATAAATTATCCGCTTTCTTGCTTTTGAATTACTGAAATAATCCGTTTGTATGGAGCGAAGGTAATGACCTTTCATAAATACCCAGCGCAATAAATTAGAAATGCAGGTAAAAATGCCAGCAACTCTCCATTTCCTAATTTAATGAGGGAATTTTTTTCAAAGATATCCCGCGAATTTTACTTTTGTCTTCCGCGTTCGTGAGATGAATTTCTGTATCTCATTATGAGTTTATTATAATTCCATTATATTTATACATTTATGAAATAGCCTGTATTATAACTGGACTAAAGTCAGTACCGTGTTTGTACCATTTTTACCATTGATTAGCATTTTCATTGAGAAAAAATCACAAAGCTTCCACCTCAGTTAACATTTTATAATACAGCCAATAATGTTTTTATAAAATACAACTTGTTTTCAGTATTTATTATAAAGGATACAATAAATTTCTAATGACATTTCAAGATCACATTTAAAGGTTTAACCTCGTAGCTACTCCCACGAAATAATGCAACATTAATAGGTTCATGTTTAGTTTAAAGTGTAAAATTATGCAATTAGATATATTCTTTTAAAATAAATATATCACATACAAACTCAAGTTCAATACTGTTTTAACTTATTATTTTGAACACAAGATAGAACAACAAACTGTATACCATCAAAACCAGAGACACTTGTACTCCCCCTATTTGTCGGCAAACAAGACGTCTCAACAAGTATATAAAATATAAGGCACATTAAGCATGTCGTGGACAAATGCAGGACTCCAATGGCACTAGAGGAATTGTCTGTAAATCGTAAATCATGTGGGCCCAATACACAGGACAAATGGATGATTGCTCCGGGAAATTGTGTGATTCTATACGATTGATAGTTTATGATTCGTGTGTAGTTTTTATTTTGATGATGTAATATATGTATGATGTGATACAAACTCTTGCTTTTATTGACATTAATTTCACAATTATATACTAGAAAATATATTATGCACATATAACGTTTTGAATTTAAGTTTTATGATAAACATTCTGATTAATTATTTATATTTTCTTTACAATCAAGGTGTTATTTCCTAGAATGAGATACCTACAATACAAAGATATGAACAAATCTCTGTATTGTAACAACCTACACACCGTAGTCTATATAAACAGAAACCGCAACATCTATCCACCGCCACATTCGTAGACCCATAGAGCCTCTAAATGAATTAGGATCGTGTAATTCGACCGAAACACGGCGGGTTATAAATGAGTCCGCAATCTAGCGGTGTCTAGGATTGCGACTCAGCACCGGCACAAAACCTATTACTTTGATGTTGAATAGTGATGGTACATTTTCGATAAATTTTATACAGGTTTTGAGTATTAAAATCTTACTTCATTCGGGTTATTGTATTTAAAATTTAAAGATTAAATTTAATACATGACTTTAATACAAGCAGATCATCTAAACCACAAGTTTTTGTTTTTATACATTATGCTCAATATAATACAGTGGAACCTTGATATACGAGTGTTTAAAGATACTATCAGCCGAGCGAGCGATAAATTGCTTTGAGATCATACCAAGACTTAAGATAGGATAGATAGAGAGATAGACAAGATAGAGGAATCGCACTCGACACACTTCACTAATAGTTTCTCCCACCTCAGTCTGTATGCTTGTTTCCCTCGTATACGAAGCATTTTTGATAAGTTGAGTTCGCGTTTTTTGCTTTTTGTACATATACAAAAAATTATCACATATATTTTTATAAACTTGGGTCCAAAGAAGATGATGTCTGTCGAATTAAAGCGTGAAATTTTCTTATTTAAAAACAACTTTGAGATACGATCTAGGAACAAATTAAACACACGAAAAAAATAATAAAGGTTTACGGACACGTATTTGTAAAGAATAGACATTTATATTGTGAAAAATCTAAAAAGTTTTGTTCACTAAGGTTTAAAAAAAAAAAACATCTCAATAAATTAAAAATCTATGGATGTATTGACATCACTAGTAAGGTGAAAAGCCCTTAGCCCAGTTGCACTGCACTATGGCTCTCGTCACGCCCTCAACTTCTAATACTTTGCCAAGTTTGTTACGAAGGCCACTCTATCCTGGACACCAAACACCATCCTTCAAAACCAGGATATAGAGATCTGGGCCAGTTCTACTTTTCTCACCTTCACAATGTTCTCGTTATGGTCAATAAGTATGGTAAAACTGAGGTAATAATATTACAATAATTTACCACATACGTATAAATATGGTAATTTCTGAAACCCCAATGTGAATTTAAGCGCACACACGTCTACAGCTCATTTAACTGTGTAATTTATTGCAGTACAACAATAATTCGGCATTTCTTACTTAGGCTGAGATAGCAAAAGATGCCTTTATGTTTAAGTTACAGCTTATCAGCTTTTTAATTGAAAATGTAAATAATTTATAAAAATTGCGTTCATTATAAGTTATACATGTTTTCAAGTCAATAAGAATTTTTTTTTTAATAAATCTATTAAATTAGACATGCTAACCTATCATTTCAATTTTAAGTTGCAATAAAGATACAAAATAATCATATAACTCACCCTCTTACTGTCCCGAAACTTCAACCATCCGCTGATAACACTTTTATCCACTTCACAAAACTCTTCTTCTAACTCCCTCCTTTGAGGGAGAGGCGATCCTCCAGGGCTGTCCACTTCCCTTCGCCTCATGACAGGAGTACATTGTTGGGACAGCCTTCCCTCATTTACGGCATCACTTCGCCGCCCCAATATAGGTGTGTTGTGCCCCGAAATCCCTCCTAATATCCCGCGTCGATGGAGAAAGGGGCTTTCCCATTTCTTCTTGCATTCTGAGTGAAGACAAAGGGCATCAAAATTCGCAAGTTCAACAGACACCCGTGTCTGTAATCCACTGGGATGGGTGGTGAGGATTGTCTGTTTAGCGATGCTGCAATGGTGATGCTCCTGCCTCTCCATCTTGGCATCAGTATATGTCCGTCTGAAAAATACAATTATTAACCTTTAATTCCATCATATAAGGATTTTTTATTCAGATGTATGTGATTATCTGATTCTACTCAATACTTGAATACCGGTGAACGTTATACCTATGTATAATATTAAAATTTATCATTTTCTTCATGTTATTATTAAATGCCACAAAACAACGCAGATTTATGAATTAAATGGTTAAATGTTTTAATTTCGCTAATTTTAATTTTACTAACAGTTATAAGTATTACTTTACTAACAATATATGGGCTTATAATGGTCTGAATTAAATAATTTAATAATATCACAAAATAAAAAATTTTAAATTTTAAAATATTCACAAAATAGGTTTCCGTAAAGTAGTATTGTTTTTAGTATTTACTTAAAGTTCAATACGAAGCGAAATTAGTTACTATATACAAATTAAAGAGAGAAGATCTCTCACTCTACTGTGGAATTATGCGTTTTGTAATTATTTTTGCATTTCATAAATATTAAATCATTCAAAATTTTAACTCCCTTCAACCGTTTTAAGCGTTCTTAAAATGTCATTTAAACTACTGTCAAGTAATAAAATGACCAATAAACGACGCAATCAACTTTCCCTATGCCTTTCCATTATAAGTCAATTTGATTTCAAATCACGGAATAGGGCTAAATAATTTAATTAAGATGAACAGACGCTTTTTGACATCAATTAGAAACTCGAATGGACTGTAGACTATAGACTTTACGCCTTCTAAACCTACTTAACCTTTATAATTGATTCATAAGTTATTTAAATAATATTTGTTTTTTCAAAGAGACACTGGACCGATAATTAAAAAATATATTATATTTTGTGCTTAGAGACCCTATTTTGAGTCAATAATAAATTATTTAAACATAAGAAAATCTAATATATAAAATTCATGTTCGTTGCCATACTCCTCCGAAACAGCTCAAGTAAGTAAGTCTTAGAATCGGCTACTATCTTTTGAATCCTTAAGTGATAAGGGGTCACAACATATAAAAAAATTATTTGTTAATTTAAAACTAACAGAGAGAAAAATTCACAGAAAAACCTAAAAGTTTTCATCCCAGAAAGTAAAATCACATTAAGAAGAAACAAAGTTCGCGGCTAGTAATATTATAGTTTTTAAATATTTCATTATAAAATTCACATTCAGTTACATAACATTTAGTAAACTTTAACATGAGTGAAGAAATTCATAATTATTCAATAAATGACAAATTTCCGAATAAAATTCGTTGTCAAAAACAATATTGATATTCCGTTTAAGTAATAAGTATTGCCATAAAAATACTTTCTAAAACAGATTAAGTCGTGGCATTAATTTTTTAAAAGCCCTTAAAAGCATTAAAAAGACTATTTAGAAATTCGTGCCAGTTTATTCATGGACATAGATTGTCGGTCATTCGTTAGGGAGAGGCTTAATCTTGGGAATGGTCTACGGAATGTAATTTTAGAATTCTCAGAATTATGTTCTAATGAACTTTGGACTTAAAGGCATTTAAGATTTGCGACTTGAGAAATCTCTTGATTAATATTTAATAAACAAAAGGGGAAAACATTTTGGGGTCTAATTCTTAAATGAAATACAACTTGCAAGAAGGTTTCATCTTTCTGTTATTTTGAGATTTAAATATCAATTTTAAAAAGTTATATTTATTGCAATTCCAACTTAATATTTAAGCTATATTTACACAGTCTGTAGCTGTCGCTGTAACATTGTACGCAGACGTCAACATTCAAACTAACATGAGGTGTATAATAATGATATCTCTAGAGCTTAAATTACGACAAATATTAATGGCCTATGGTTGTTCCTTGTTCCATCAAACTTCGGTCGACTTTCATAGATTATAGAACTTAACAGAACTCCACATTAAACAAATACGAGTGACAGAAGGCAGTAATTATGTAAATTGTCAGGGTAATGACAGTTCGTAATAGTTACTGTCGTATTCTTGTTTAATGCGGGTAAAGAAAGGGTAAAGTGCATTTACAATGAACTAAAATGACGCTTAGAAAATTAAACTCAGTTTCAGCTAACAGAAAATAACGAATAAATAAGAAATCGAATACGGAACACATTCTTAACTAATATACCATTTTGATTTTACATGCTTTGTGCAATCAACGCTTACGATATTCATAGTGAGATAACTGGCAAGTCTTACACCCAACCACCACTACCTAAACCACGAGATCAGGCGCAGAAGACTGATAACTTGTCAATAAGAAAAATTACTGAAGTAATAGGTTCACTTTGAGGTATAATATAAATGGTTGTAGCGCCACTGGAATGTTATTTGTTCTTTAGCCTTCATCTGGTATACCACATAAGATCTACCACCAGGGTTGCTTTAAGCAAGATATAGGTGTCCCAGTAATGAATCCAAGCTGGAATCAGATGAGATTTTTGAAAGTAACCAGGCTTACGAAAGATGCTGGCTGGTTGGCTTATATTGTTTATGATAGCGTAATAAAAATTGTCTCATGGGATTGACCAGTCTAGACCAAGACCGTAATAGGTGCTCAGACAAACTGACAAACAGGCAATCTGCCCACATTATAGTATACATTATTCATGGGGCCTTCTGATAGGCTTCAGGCGATTGCGCTAAATTGCCGTCTCATACGCAGAATATATTACTGCCATTTTGACGGAATAGTTTCGTACTGAGCTCTGCTGAATGAAGTTATTAAAACTCAAACCTACATTAATAATTATGACCTATGAACCTTGACTTAGTTGAAATTTTATTCAGGTTTTGTTCACTTTTCAGTTGCCTTTTTTCATTTCATTTCAGTATGGAATTAGCAAAACCACCTTGGTGCCTGAAGAAAAATGTAATGTAAAACAATCTACTTTTAGTTTTAGGCAAAGATTTCTCCCCTGCGAAATAAACAGGCTCTTATTTTATATGAACTATATTATAGTTTTGATATGAATTAATTCAAAATAATTTGAATTATTATGAATACTATTCGTAGTAAACAATTGAATACTTCTCACTAGATTTATTATTGATAAAGTCAATAATAATAAATTTCTTCAAAATTTTAATAATTTGAACCGAGATCGAAGCTTACTTATGTCATAAGGTTGACCATCAGCTACATCGATACTTAGTTCATTACCCAACAATTGAATTGCAGAGAGGTGGTAACAGGCACCAATACTCGAGGATCAATTACTTCGGGCGTAATTGCACGAACACGATACATACACACGGACCTGTTTCCTTGAAAATACAATGCCCAAAAATTCCATTCGATATTGGAGGCTTCATACAATATTTACATTATAGAATTTATTGCACCAAGAAAATTCGAATAGCTACTTTCTTATGAGTGTGATATATACTCGTATTATATACCCGTCAACAGTAATTATATTGTCTAGATATTAATAAACAAATGTTAATGTAAAAAAAGTAGTTGCAGCTTTTCTTAAGCTGTGACCAGCCTTGAACGCCTTTTGTTTTTGATTAATTTAATTTAACAATTTTAAATTCATTCCCCCGAATCGAAACCTGGTCTTCAAATTATCATATGAGTTGACTAAGTAGTTAACAAATATAAATTGAAAAGATACCTATCTCTTATTACCGATGCACTCTGTTTTTGTTAATCATAAATAAATATTATATATTTATTAGGGTCTATTAACTGCAATAGCCATACGTAATATTCCAAGTATTTCCCAACTAACCTATAAGCCAATTAAAAATAGAATCTTTATAAAGTTAATGTATTCTCGATCGAGTGCGTAGCTATTATTCAGTAGTAAATAAAGCAAGTGTGATGAAAATTCGCACCGCATCAAAGTGGATTGCACTGTAATCGGATACAGTAAATTCGATATTATAGAATCGATATGTATCGTTCAATCGGGCCTCTCGTTTGTATTCCCGAGATTAACTTATTATATTTGTATTCAATTGTTTTTATTCGTAATTGTTTATTCAATAGGATCGTGTCCAGTTTTGTTTTTACAATATTTATTTCTGTTGCACATGTTTCTGGCTTGTCGAAGCTGATAAATTACAATATATTGTTTTTTTTTTTGTATTTTTAGTTCAAAATTGATGTAAAATGTATTGGTTAAATAGAACAAGTTATTTTTAGCCCTAATCTAGGACTTTTAAAATCTTAGTATGTACGGTGTGTACCCTTTTTACCCAATGAAGTATCCGACCTTATTTATTCTTGGTTCTGTGAGCTACAACGAGCTTAGAGTACGCTGAGAATTCGCGCTTGTGATGTACTTCATAGAATTGTGACATGGAAAGGACAGTAATTCAGCAGTACTATAGTGCCTTAGCTTGAAAGTGCCTGATAGGTACGTCAGTAGGCTACATCGTCCGCTGTAACTTCATTTGCCCACAGCTGGAACTAACCTTCTGAAAAGGGCATATGAATCGGCGAATAACTTCTTTTCAATTTAGGGTCATCTATTAGGACATGATATGTGGTTTTTTAAATAAATAAAAAATATTTTTTGAATTCATTCGTAACAAATAAAAAAATACAAATACATATTTCCTTTTTATAACATTAGTTTAGATAAGAATCAGAATAAAATAATTTAATAAATGTTTACTTCTACTACTTGTGTCGGGATTTTCTTAAAACATACATATTAGAAATAGTTCTTATATCTAATATTAATATTTGTGATAGTTGCTTCACCAAATTTCCATTTAGGGTTCAACATTGTTTAGTCTTAAAGCATTATCTTTTAGCTTAGTACAAATAAGTACGTGTGTTTGAGACCACTGGTAGGCAAGTTACCGCCTTACGTGCTCTGGCATTGTTTAGCTTTTGACCAGTGTGTTGTAAATGTTTGCTATTTTCCGCTGATAGTTTAAGCTCTTTGGTTTGAACACCAAACCATTTTAGAGCTATAAAGAATTTAAATAACTCCAAAGAAAATAATCAATCATTTTGTTTTAATTTGTATAACATTGATCATACTATTTTTCGATATGATTCACTGATTCTTTAAATCAGGCATCAATCACATGCATGACGAAACTCAAGTCTTTACATAGCCAATCAACTATCTAAATATATTAAATGAAATCGAATGTTAAATGCGCACATAGAAAGTACATTGGTGCTCATCCGGGGATCGAACCTACGACCAACCGACTAGGCCAACACTGCACTACAATTTGTCATTATTAGAGGATCAAAAACTTATAGTAATTTGCATTACTACGATGATAAAATTTGTTATTCAGCTAAAAAGTCAAAACGTCTTCTAAATTCGAAAAAAGTATTAAAGTTAAACCTTATTGGATTTAAAAATAATAATGAAGCTTAGGCAATAACGCAAACCACGCACGAAAGACCGACAAACGTGAGACGGTGATGGCTCATTGCGTTAAACGACACTATTGGTTTACAAGCGATTTGAGTTGTCGTGATAGAAATAAGTTATGTCAGTATTTTGTATCAAACAATTTAAGGCGAGAAATATTAACAGTATTCGTTAGAAAAAAACGTGTGTGTACTTATGTACACGCATTAGGAGTTATACTTTTTGGCGTAACAAGATAAAAATCTTAAAAAAATATATTCTACGTCTGTAGAAAAACGACACTAACAATAGAAAAAGGTATTTAATACATTGAAAGTTTTATTATAACGCATTATCTAGTTAAATAAAGTTTATTTAAATATCACAAAATAAAATGTTGACTATAGTTAACTTCAGGGTGTCGGTTTTTTGTGACTGTGTGCGTGCGCATCGTAAAAATGTACTCTCATCATTTTTCCCTAACGCGCCAAATGAAGTATAACTTCAAAAACGAGCGACGCCAAAAATATCATTAAATAGTAAATTACATTTATGAAACTTGCTAGTGTAGCCTCATGGTCTCATCTACAAAATATTCTCATTCTCAGCTCATTGGAGAGGAGTGTTGACGGTTCAACTACAGGCCAGAGAGATACTATACACTAATGAATTATTCTTTCTATAAGCGCAAATACTTGCTTGTACTGTGAAGGAATACGGGCATGTTCTAGACCCAAAAGTCGTCTGTGTGCAAGGAAGGCTTGGTCGGCCTATACTCATCGTTTCCAAAAAAAAGTATTAAGAACTATTACAGAAAGCCCTAAATGAAAATTTGTACAATAACCTTTTCTTAATAAGTGGTTTTCACATACAATTATTGTTGTTTTTTTTAATTTATTCTAATTGTTTATAACAGGTCTATTGCTTTATTCTAAAACTATAACAAGGTAATATATTTGTTTCTAAATTTTAATTTTGACCTCATCTAAATATACTTCAATACCTTTGCACCAAACTACAGATGATGTATGGGAGAATACTCGCAGCTAACTACGTCATTACTCGTACGAGTTGCTGACTCAGCGAGGGATAATTTATGTGACGGTCTTATATTACCTTATCTTTCCAATTATTGCCTGTTATCTAGTGAGCTATTGGCATATTTAATTACGTACTATTAGGTAGTAGGCGAGCCTAGATTTCCTAGTTATGAAGTTGTGTGTTGGATAATTTTTAAGATATATCATATATGAAATTGACGTTCTGTCGTACCAAAGTGGCCAGCACTTTGACCCCAAATATCTCAGCATTGGTTAGGAATTCCAAATAATTTTTTTATAGCTATTTAAATTTGTTTTGCGATAACCATGATTAATTTAATTTTCTGTTTTTTTTTCATTTTGCGTCACTCTATTTATAAAATGGAAAACATGAATAATCGCGTTATTTACAAGTACGAACACCAGTGCTGCAGAAACGGCTCGAAGGATTAATATTTATCAAAGAATGTATCAGGATAAATGATAACTAGGAAACGAAATTTTAAAAAAACATACTTAATAGTTACTTAATTTAGTGATATAAATTTTACATTTTAAGAAAATCTTTTCTTAAATTCTTTATGTTTAGAATAAATCCACAATTGATAGAAGTTTTTCTTTCCAAATCATACAATCCCTTCATAAAATAAACATTTAAACAGTTTTATTTTAACTGTTATTCAAAACTTAAAAACACCTTTTAAATAATTGTACTTTAAGAATTATTTCTTTGGGTAAGTTAAACTCAAGCGAGTTCAACAATTTCACAATGTTCTCTTAACTTTAACAGAAATACGGTGGCGGTTAAACGCGTGGTTAAAAATTTTCGTTAACTTTATTAAAGTGTAGAAATGGGTTCACACCCTCAACTCTAAATTACTTTTAGAGTACTCTAGCTAGTTTGAATATTGCATTAATTCTTATAAAAGGGAAATGTAGAATATATTACTGAACATAGAAAAGTTTTGAATCTATTTTAAATTTATGTTTCAAATATGCCTCAACTATATTAGTTTTGTATCGTGATAATAAATAGTCTAGTAAATAAAATAAACTAGTATAGGTAAAATTAAAAATCAATAGCGCTACAACCATTTTTTAGGTCTGGGCCACAGATTTCTGTATCTGTTTTATGATAATTTGTAAATCTAATAGGCAAATACGTGATCATCCTCCTGTGCCTGACACACGCCGTCGACTTTTTGGGTCCGCCAAGCTGGTTTCCTCACGATATTTTCCTTTACCGTTCGAGCGAATGTTAAATGCGCACATAGAAAGAAAGTCCATTGCTGCAAAGCTGGGGATCGAACCTACGACCTCAGGGAGAATCGCACGCTGAAGCCACTAGGCCAACAGTGCTCATCAGACTAGTATAGATATGTGACAGTAAAATGGAACTGAGAATGTAGGAAGAAACTAAGCAAATCAATATATAATTTAGGATTTAATGTACACTTAATATGTATGTTAGTAATTAATGATTCCAAATTTACATTTACTGACAGTTCCTAAATCAACCATACGTGAAGAACAGCTATGTGTGTCCACCAAAAATAAAAAATTAAGTCATATCATAAAAGTAATTTAATTTAATTTAGAAAAACTAACCCACTTCAAAAACCTATGTGTTATTGTAGTATGTCCTTACCTGGCATATATTATATATCTTCAAATCTAAAATGAGCACCTCAATTAGTTAGCTTAGTTTTTGGGAAATTTTAGCATACTTTATTAAATCTTTAAGTAAAATAAACGTATACGATTGAATTACTTCAATATTGTAAGACGTTCCTAACGGCCAAAATTAATAATGTATCATCAATCTATGATTATAACCAATCTTAGACTGATTCATATCTAAAGACCGATCTCCAATCTGCATGCCAATAAACATTTCTGCTATCCGATTGTTTCTTTGACAAAAGATTGACAGCAATCTTTTGCGTGATCCTTGCCTCTCGACCGCGTTTCGTTCAATGCAATATGTTGTGTTCAAGCATACCAAAAGTTTGCTGTTTTTGGAACGAAATAAAATAAGTAAGACTTAATGTCTGTTTCACAATGTATGGATAAAGTAGCAAATAGCTATGCAACGTTTTGTTTGTTTTTTTGTTACGAACAAATAAATTCTATAGAAAAACATAGAACCTTAACCTTTTTGTTGGTCATTTAATATTACTTGTAATGAAACGGGCTGTCATTGTCATATGGTATTATTGTTTGTTAGGTTATTGAGTATTTTAGTACATATTATTACAAATATAAATTTTCTCTGAGTAGTTTGTGTATGTTGTTTTTGTGATTCGAGGTTGGTTCTTTAACTTAAAAAAATGTCTACGCAAAAACGTGAAAGAAGCGTCAATTTCAGCCGGGAAGAAGTTGACCTTCTAACTTCGCTTGTTGCTGACCATAAAAATATATTAGAAAATAAAAAGAGTGACTCAGTCACCTGGCAGGAGAAAGAGCGGTGCTGGAAGACGCTGGAGGCGCTGTTTAATAGCACAAGTGGGGTAAACTTTCGCAGTGCTAAAGCTTAAAGAGGGCTACAAGAAAAAAGTCTGCCTTGATACATGCTGAAACATATCGTACAGGAGGTGGCCCTAGTGCTGCTACTCCTCTTACCCCCTATCGAGGAAAAAGTCAAAGACATGATATTGTTGTCTGTCGAAGGAAATGAAAGTCAATTGAAAGGAAGAGCATCTAAATAAGAGAAAGCAATGGGCATTTGAAGAGGAAGAAAGAGAGCATAAAAGAGAATTATGGGCCATAGAAAAAAATATATTGTTAAATAAATTAGAAAAATAATAGATTTTGTACCTGGAGCGAGGATGTATTGTATTAAAAATTTGTATTTTTATTTAAATAAATTATTTAATTTATCTCAAAAATGTTGTAATTTATAAAATATTATAGTAATAAAGCAAAATAATCACTTATAAGATTACTTCGCACACTTGCATTTCCCACGTTGTCAATTGCGCTTTGATCAATATCATCAGCTGGTTCATCTACTTGTTGCAGTAGTTCAAAATGTTCATCTCGCATATCAATAATTGTGCAACACTGCACATGCCACTATCACGGCTTGTACACGAGATACTTGAAGCAAAACCTTTTTTGACAAACCGATTTTGGGGAACCGATTTTTTCCAAACACCATATTATGTCCTTTCCACCACATTTCTGCTTCGTATTTGAGATTCGTTATAAAGATGTTCTGCTGGAGTCTTGAGGTTTTGAAGTGGTGTTAGTAGGTAGTATCTATAGTAACAAATATTTTTGGTTGTAGCTAATATTTAAAAAAAAATTACAAAAGTTGATAAAAAGATGAAACCTGCAAGAAGTCATATATGATAGACATCACTTTGTGTAAAAGTGTCTCCAAAGCTTCTTTTGTTAACCTAAATCTAAATGTGAATTCGGCGTCATTCAGGCTCTGGATATAATTAATTCTTGTTTTCTTATGTCTTCGCACAGAAGTACGTTGTCTTCTTCCAGCTTCAGAATTACTATCCCAATCGGATAATTGCATTTAAACTTCAAAATCACTATCACTAGAACTGGAAGATGACGAAGATGAATAAATTTTCCCAATGAATATTAAGTTAGGTCGCAATCCCAAACCCAAATCATACGAGTTTCACCGATAGCAATCCGAGATTGATTTGGCCAATCGAGCAACTGTCAAAATGGACAGATAGGTTGTTGGCATGAGTAAGCATTCATTTTCATACAGAGGGCAATCTTCAATCTCTTATCCGCCCTCTGAACGATTGGTTGAATAATTAGATTGGTATCTCAGTCCATGTATTGAATATTGGCATGCTTTTCTTTAGAAATGGATTGAATTGTCAGTCTATGACAGCTAAAATTGGATTGAGATTGCGTATTGGTTTTGGCCGTAAGTGTACATTGTGTTACCTACCTGAATAAATGATTTTTGACTTTTGACTTTCTTTTTTTTTGACAAAAAAGGATATTATATGTTTGCTTTTAGTTATTCCAATTCCTATAGTCACAATTATATCTTCGGCTGACGAGACATTTCCTAGAAAAAAATCAATGTGAATTCTATATTTTTATGGGTAGATAGAATATCAGAAATACTGGTCTCAAATTTCGCCATGTCAAGTTCTCCCAGGGGGCTTTCTATCAACCTCTAGTATTCGCGTAAATAATCGATAATCACAGAGGTTATAATTAAAGGCCAAATCGGAAATTCGTCCTGTATTTGGTAACATGGGAATTATTTATAGCGATTTGTGCGTTTCAACTCTGCGAAGCGCGCTCGTGTTGATTGAGTTCAAACTAATAGAATATTGATTGGTGACATTTATTTTAACCAAGTCTAGTATAAAACGTTCTTTATATTTGCGATCTAGTTTATAAATACAGTACAGAATGTGTTAGTAAAATGTTTTTGATTTATTCTTAATGAAATTTCAGAATTTGTGCCTTTTTGTGAACCTATAACAAATTGTAATAATAGGTACTGTATATGTTTAATGTATTATTTTTTATATTTTTTTATAGAACGCCGCCCATGGACACTCACACACTCACTCACTCACTCACACAATGTCAGAGGGCTCGCAAGTGCCAGCCTTTTAATAATTGGTAGTTGGTACGCTCTATTCTTGAAGAACCCTAAGTCGAATTGGTTTGTAAAAACTTCAGTGGGCAGCTGGTTCCACATATTGGTGATGCGCGTCAAAAACCCTCAGTTTTATGCCGATAAAACCTAAATAAATACACTTAGCCGCGGTAGCATGATGGGCCAAAAGTAGTTTTCCTAAAAAACCTTTACAGTAAAATCAAATATTAGTTAATACAAATGTCTAAGTTTATAACAGCCTCACAAGAATGGAAACCACAAATATGCATGAGCGATCGAAGTTCATGAGATCGGTTCAGTTTACAAAGCCCAGGAGTCGAACTTTGTAACGTAAGCTACTTGTATTAACTTGCTCGTCGTATAATATCAGTTATCAAATTAACGGTCATGGTTGGTTGTGTATAATATTATATGTGTATGAAGACCCGTAACTCCCCAATGGGGCATCTGGCACACGCATCCCTCGGTCTGTTTTATTGATTTAAGCGATTGGGGAATATATTTTTTTAATTAAAGTTAATCACATCTTATATAATGCATTTTTACAGTATATGTTTAAGTTATCTTTAAAATACATAACAGTTATTGCAAACATAAATTAGTTACACAAAATAAAAATATTGCGTACATTTTAAACGTTTTGCTAAAAAATGCTTTTTATAAAATATATGTGTTTAACACCTTACAATGGGTTTTAAAAAACCTAAAAAGTTTTCATTCCAGAAAACCGAACAGTCTCTGAGGTAGTATAGCAAAATGTACCATGTTGGTATGTGCTAAAACGATAGCTAAGTAAAATCACATTAAGGAGAAACGAAGTTCGCGGGGGCAGCTAGTTTTTGTATAAAATTTCATGAAGGCGCAGCGCTAACCAGATCCATGCAATTTCCTCACAATAAAGTAGCCATACAACGCATGACTCTTTGTATTGAAGAGGTCGCATGAGACCTCTAAGCAACCGCGAATATACACTGTAAATATAATTATCTAGGAATAAAGAAAATAATAATAATAACGACTCGGCAAAAGGTCTCCATAGAGTTGCTGAAAATATCCACCGACGCATTTTTCAAAACACTTTTATCGTATATATGAATAATTTTGCAACATATAATTCCGTCCAGCACAGAGATGATATACAATTCTCACCCTGAGGATTCGCATACCAACTGTGCGCCAACAGTTGCAATATACACTTGATAAATGTTAATAATTAATCAAGTCTAATGCAACTTTTGAACCTAATTGCTATGAATCGAGAATCAAATTTACTATCACATCGTTCGTCTGAAAGAGTAAAATTATTGCTTTTGGAGTGATGTTGTGATGAGCATCAAATCTATATGTTGATGTATTTTCAGGATTTCCAACAAAAGAAGTTTGTAAATTCATAGCAAAAAACTCGAGTCTATAAATAGGTATAAACGATCCTTGATCAATAAAGGGACCAGCATGCTACGGTTCAGTGCCTGATTGGAAGGTAAACAAAAGTTTAACCGATCTTTATAATGTACATTATACGTTTAGATATATCTAATAATTCTGACTATAGTTTAAAATAAACTTGAGGTCATAATATTAATAAATTAATAATACATTATGTCTCTTAATTTGATAACGTTATAATATAGTTTAATAATGTGATGATGTAATAAAAATATAATATATAACTTCTATGTAAAAGTCTGCCTTTTAAGAAAAATTTGCACACCCTTATAAGTAGCAGAATATGCGAAGTTTAGATTGTACCACCATAATATTTTTGTAGCATATTCTTGCAAATAAATTATTTTTATTATTATGCTACTTAATTATGTTACATTCACGTTGCATTTAAAAGTTAAAATTCAATCCTTAAATTTAAAGATGTTATATTCACAAATTCATTACATGCAACAAACAATAACCTAATTTCAATGGTAACAAACTAATTCAGTACTCATTGTCACTCAATGCATAATTAGATTAAGATTAATATTACCAATAAATTAAAGTTACACATTTGATAACTTTGTTAAGTGGATAAGATGTCGATAAATAAGTGAAGTACTTCTAAGTTATTTCTTATTTAAAAAGCTAATATTACTTAGATTATCCTAATGTATAGATTTTATTTATTAGTGGTGTTAGTAGTTTAATATCAGAACATAATTTCAATTCAATGGAAGCATAATTTAATTTTGATACTTATATTTTCAATCTTTTGCACTATTTCTAGCTCAAGTTGATTATATATATAGATAATATCTGCGCAATTAATACTTAATCCTACACTAAAATTCAACTTCATGCCCCTACAGTAAAGGAAACCCAAAAAGTTTACACTATGTATCATTAAATGCAGCATCACCTACTTGTCTATAAACAAATGAAAGTGAACAAAGAAATGGCTGCAATCATGGCACAAATATATTTCTTCTACTTAAATCCGTATTAAGCTTCCTGACCTATTAAAAGACTCTCTGTTTGGAGATGACTTCTAAGTATTATTCTGATAATCAGCGCATTAATCTAATTACTAAAGCTCAAAAGGGTCGCAGGAGTAATAAAATTGACAGGCTCTTCAGCAACTTCCGGGTGACAAGTGACAAGTTGCCATCGTCAGCACGATTTATATTCATTACGTGAGTAGTTTAAGTTTATAAGACAAGTGATAGCGATTCTACGAACTGATGCCCGAGACGCTATCTTTGAATTCATAATCTTATTACACATTATATAAAGTTCTTTATTTTATTTTCTTTGTATTTTCACATACCTAAAATTAGATAAATCTCTTTATTATAATACACATACAATTTAATGATATATGTCTTTTATATATTAAAGTTGTCAATCTTAAGTTATATTAGATATGACATAACCTGGCGACGTACAGACGATGCGAAGAGAACCGGAAAGACTGCGAAGCTCAAGACGTTTCACTGTGGACGCCTTCTATACAAGGATCATAGGACAAGTCATGTCAAAGCTATTCGCTTTCCTTTGCCTTAAGCCGCATCATAATTTATCTTGTAGATCAATCGCTTTTAAATGTATCTTCAAAGACTTACCGGCTTTGATTAACAATAACGTGACGCAATTACATAGTAAAATAATCTTAAATAAATCAAGCTACTACTCGCATGTTTGTGTATTATACTATATCTATACTTATTATATATCTGTTCAAAGAAATGTCCTTTTGTGTGTTTGGTAGAATGCGTTAATCTTACTATACATTCGAATTAAGAAAAAAAATTAAACAATTTATAGACACGATAATAAGTGAAAAATATATTAACTATACAGTATACATATAACTCGTAATTAGATCAACATGCATTATATTATATGTTTGTCCTGTTTGTACACAGTGCTTTGTCAATATGCCACTCGATATGATTAATAGCTCACAACGATGCTATATATATTATATATGTATGGTAACTGGTTTATATAATGTTATAGGGAACAAGTTTCAAAGTTTTAAAGCTTGGGAAAAAATTATGCTTGTAAAGATATGGATTCGTTACGATGTTTTTGGATTGATTTTTAAGTGTTAATGCGCAAAGAATAGAAAATTTTATGGTTAAGATCTGTATAGTTTATACATCAAGACGGTCTTTGTTATTTAATTTCCAAGTTTAAAAAAAATACTGATCATTTTGAATTACCTAAAGAATACAATAGTAAATTAATGAGTTATACTAGGATTTGTGTAAAAAACACAACAAGAAGTTTATTAATGTATCCCATATTGAGCTCATCTCTTGTAAAAAACCAGGCACCCAAACATATTTAAAAAACTAACAATTGTATTGGAAATATCGTAGTTGGAATAACATAGTTCATTCACATCGCATACGTTAACCACGCGCGACAACTTCCACCGTCAATTGAATAAAAAACACAAAGGTTCACTATTTCTGCCCAACTCGAATATTAGTCGAGCGAATATTTCGGCGACAATACTTCGTACCATAGTTTTAGGGAGAAATTTAAAATTGGGTGAAACATAATGGAGAATGTAGATGGAATGTCCAATGAGGTTACTGATTCTATAAAAAGTTAGCTACGAATGGATCGATGTTAGGTAAACATTTGTCGAAACCTCGCCGGAAATTGTTAACATTTTTTTTTATAAGAACAGGGGCAGAAGGCTCATCTGATGTTAAGTAATACCGCCGTCCATGAATACTCAATGGCAGAGGGCTCGGGAGTGCGTTGCTGAACACTCTCCATGGTAAATACGTAATTTAACTACGATTTATAATTATATAATATTGCATACTCTATACCCAAAGGCATGTACTTCAAAATAATTACGGCGTATTATATGTTCCAGAATAAAAGTCAAAAAGCCAGAACACCGTAAAAATTGAGCTCATTATAACCATACAAAGTTTATGAGCGTAAAAATTAAAAGGACGAAAAACGTCAAGACAAATGGTCATTCAGAAAACAAGCGAAACACCTAATTAACCCTCGCCCGCATAAATTGTACGGTGAAATGAAAAATTGTCCCGCGGTCCCTCCGACCGCTCTAAGACAAAAAACTCTACGCGATTTCACTGAAATTAAGCGTGGACATTACTCATTCCTATGCGTTTTTTGTTTACTCTAACCGTAAACGTGTTATTGTTTTTTATTCGGGTTTGAGCAGAATAAATTGTGCGACGTGGAAGGGATAATGCGAGTTCGTATGGTCCGTTAAATCCTATGGTCCTACCATGAAGTGTCAGCTAGCTTTTAATATTGTCTTTGTTTTATGCCAGTAACAACTTATTTAGAGCGTTTTACATCAGGCAGAAAACATGCCTCATAAAGACCGATAACAATTTGATATTATAATTTAATCCTATCGAAAATTTCATACATAAACTCTACCTGATATCCGCAGAATATTACTATTTTAAAAAGTAATATATTATACACTAGCTGACCTGGCTAACTTCGTTCCGCCCTACAACCTTATAATATCGTTGTTACTTTAATTTAACTTATTTTAGGATTTCATTAATGTTAAGTATTACATTAATACAACTTTTTTGCAAATATAGAAATGTTTTATTGCTTGCCACTGCGAAAGAAGAATGACAGTTTTACACATTAGGCATCTTCTCTCTAGCGTCAATATGGCGATACTGCATGTTAAGCACTTTCTGATATCCAACATCTTTTGATCAGGATCAAAGCATGGTTATGCATCTCCTCATTCACCTCAAGATCGGAATTTCTTGAACTGACACGAATTAGACGTAAAATGATGCGTAGTTTTGTCAACAGATGGCACCATATGTTTTTTGCATTCGTAAAATTAATTAATTTATTTATTGTTATTCGATAACTTATCCGATATTTTATTGCTTATTCTGCTATTCGGGACGGAAACAAATCCAACAAATCAATCAATTTTCGAGTTATAAGTGTTGTAACAAACACGACTTTCTTTTATATATATAGATTACACAGGACGCAATAAGACAAATTTATGTTTGTTATCTGAAAATTGGTCTCCCTATTTTTATAATATGAATACAGATCATCAGCACACAGATAAAAGTGAATTAAACAATCGCAACGATAATCCGAAAAGCGCCACCTATCGCCATAAATTATGGTGTAATTTTTCTCATGTCAGCACGGTGTAAAATCGATACATAAACATGAGAAGATGACATCGGCGTTAGTTCCAGCTGGCCGCACGGACTTATTGCGCGCTTCCAACCGGCTGACCGACCTATTAGTGGACGGTTAATTGAAAACTGGCTCTATCCTGTCCGGGATTAGTTATTAGCGAAAAATTATGACCCACTACCGCTAATTAAATGTGTTTGTTTTTGAAGTTATACTTTTAAAGAAAAACGCTTTTTACCGGATTAAAGTTATGTATGAGTCGCTGACATCTTCATGGAGGACTTTGAGGAGAGAGCTCTGGCCAATGCCCCGGTTAAACCTCGACTGTACAAGAGATATGTCGATGACACATTTGTAGTACTCCCCAATGACAAAATATCTGCATTTCTAGCACATTTAAATTCAATGCACAAGAACATTAAATTTACTGTTGAACAAGAAAACAACAACTGTCTGCCCTTTTTAGACATTTTAATTATACGCAAAGCAGATGGCACACTAGGTCACACAATACACAGGAAGGCAACCCACACAGATAGGTACCTCAATGGTGAATCCCACCACCACTCTTCACAACTGCTTTCTGTCGGTAAATGTTTGTTTCAGAGAGCCCAACGTCTTTGTGATGATGCCCACCTCGAGGAGGAACTACAGCATGTCAAACAGGTGCTACACCGAAACAAGCTGCGCATCCCCCGGCTACATCACAAAAACAAAAACAAGACACAAACAGTTCCCCGCCAACCAGCCTACTTGCCATATGTAAAGGGAGTTACAGATAGAATTAGCCGGATCATAAAACGAGCTTCTATTCATACAATTTTCAAGCCGCACAAGAAGATTCAGCAATTCCTAAGACCAATCAAAAGTAACACCCCATTGCAAGATGCAGGTATATACAAACTGGATTGCGACTGTGGCCTGTCTTACATAGGGCAAACTAAACGCAATATGTCCAGCAGACTCAAAGAACACATTGCAGACATAAGACATAGACGACACACAAAATCAGCAGTCTGTGAACACATACTAGATAGGCCTAATCACTTTGACCAACCGAAAGTACTTGCGAAAGAGAAAAGATTCTTCCCAAGATTGGTACGCGAAGCCATTGAAATCAAAAAACACCCCAATTTCAATAGAGAAGACGGCCTAAAATAGTCAAACACCTGGGATCCAATAATATCCAAATTAAAATCTCAAAAAGAAAAACAATCCGCGAAAATAGAGGACACCGTGAGCCATTTTTGCCAAACCCCTCCATCTTTTAGTCGATACCAACTCCGGGGAAATAAATACAGATAATGCAACTTTCTCTGCAGCTGTGATACTTTTTCACATTCAACATCTTTTGTCTTCAGTCACCGTGACCACGCACGCTGTAAAGCACGCGAAACGTCGGATAAATTTAAAATTATGTCAAATAGTTGTAAATTTATAATAATACATAACTTTAATACGGTAAAAAGCGTTTTTCTTTAAATGTGTAATAAGGGTTATGTTAATCAAAGACAATACTATAAAGTTATACTTCTTCTGGCGCATTAGGAAAAATGAAGAGAGTAAATTTTCACGATGCGCGCGCACATCGTCCCAAAAAACCGACACCCTTAAGTATAATCATCATTTTAGTTTTTTCTACAAACGTAGAATAAAATGTTTGAAAAGATTTTTATCTTGTTACGCCAAAGAAGTTTCTGACGCGTTTGGTTCCATTCAATATGTAATCTAAAATATTAAAAAGTAGTAACTTTTACTTTTATTTAAGATTTACTAACGAGAATGCCTTTGCCTACGCAAAGATAATAGACGTGTAGATGAAACCATTAAGATACAATCATAACTTTTTTACCTGTATCGAGTCTTCATTGACTTATTAGTAAAAAAGAGAAATAGCAGATAAATCAATTTAATTTTTATTTTTATAATTTGTAGCTTAAATTTGTTACTAATTCAACTTAAACTGTTTTGGAAATAAAAAAGTGCGTGCGTATAAAGTACACGTGTCAGAAGTGAAACTTCTTTGGCAAACTAATTTTTAACTCTTGTTCATATACGTATATATGCAAATCTAAAACTTTAGACTTTAGACTTCCGAGACCGAGAGGGAGGAAAAAAGGAAGATATGTTAGGATTTTAATAAATTTAATTGTCAATAAAATATTATTAAAAGTGTCGAAACGTAATACAAATAATTAATTTATATTTGTTAATTTATTTCATCGATAATAAAAACACGTGGCATTTTAATTTACAGTTCGTCTTTTGAAATTTCAATAAATTATTTTGCATAAAAAATAAAGTACTGCTACATATATTATACTCTTTACGAAATTTTAATTTTAAAAATAGAATTTCTATAAGGTAATTCACCCTTCTGACTCTCTCTCAATCCGTCACAATCGCTCTCTCCCTTTTCTTCGACCAAAACGCTGCACATCTTCGTGACGTTCCGTAAAAAATTTACACTCATGCGCTTAAAGAAGTTTCACTTCAAAAATAAAACAAACATAAAATATATTATACGTACCAGAAAACTTGACAAAACTATCGCAAGTTCGTGCCAAAGCCATTTCTCACCTTACACGTAAACCAATATCGATTTAACAATTTAAAACATAAAGTGCCCATACTACCAATTAGTCGTACAACGAAGTGTAGATGTTATAATTAAAGGTATTTGCGAACGTAACGGGAGACCGAAGCCCTACGTCCGTCTGACGCACTAATGACATTATTGATAGATTTCTGCCGACTCAGCACCTGCACACGGAATCTCATATCTTTCTAAGCTATCAACGGTAGATGAATTCGTCTGGGCATCTACCAGATTGACAGTAACAGCATTGCAAATTGTGCGTCCTTTGAGAATTTAGTTTATACATGGTTTAACTAAAGTTCAACAGGCAAAACCTCAAAGAGTCCTATATAAAGAGCTTTTTGGAATCGTGAAATTTTTATTAGATTTTACAGCCAAAACATATGAACATTAAGATTTTTCTTAATATGCAAGATTGTGAAAGTGAAAATAAAACTTTTAAAAATGTTATAATAAAAAAAGTGTCGTAATAATAATAATTAAAAGCGCTTTACGCTGTGGCTTTAATGCTGGCAGAATTTAATTACTGTATTGCGATTCTTATTCGTTGACCGAGGAAAGCACCTTCTCTACGGTCACCGGTACTACCTATCAGCTGCCTACTTAAATACTAACTCAAATTCAAAAGTCATTTATTCATATAGGTAACAAAATGTACACTTATGAACGTCAACAAATAAATATATATATGAAATGCTTCTAATTTTACATTTATTGCCAGTTCTCAGATCAAGGGCGTAGAATGGAAGGGAAGAACTGGCAATAAACTATATTAAGTCTTCGATTCTCCCAGTCATTCACAGGGAAGAGTCAAACTAAATCGAATATCAATCAATCAAGTCCATATATACTTCTAAGAAACATATAGTTTGATACTTCTCATAGCATCTGCTGAAATCGATACGTGTGCGTGCAGGTAATCGAACCGAGTACACGCATAGTTGTTAATTCATACCCAACGACCTCAGAGGTCCGTGAGCCGAATACAAATGCTGCTACCTCAAGTACGCTATTCCACAAGTTTGAAGCCGTGCGTACACCAATTTTCTTAATGCTTGGAAAATGCTGGGTTTTATGGTTACGTGAAATAGCTTTTAGGTTTTAAGCTTTCGGAGAATGGTCGTGTCTGTTCAAACTCATGAATGCAATAGTAGGTTTTATGGAAGAACAAATTTTCATTTTCAACAAAAATTATCTGCGTAATGCCAATGTTTCGGCGTTTGGCTATAACACATGACATTTTCCACATTACTAAAGAGGATATGAGGAAATATTTTAAGCGGCGGGATTTTGACTTTATTTAGCTTTTTTAATATATTAAGATGTCGTTTTGTTTAATTTCAGTTTTCTTTTTTTATCTATTTATGTACTTATGTTTTCTGTTTCATATATTTTGTTTATCAATGTAATCTGTTTTGGCTTTTTATATCGTTTGGGTGTTTTCTTTTATAATATGTATAAAAAATAAATTAATTAATTAATACTTTATTCTTATAACGAAGTATTTTTAACTAATTTCTAATTATCAATCTGCTATTCAAAAACTTGAGTATTATTTATTAACTTATTAAAAATTAAAACAAAATAATCAAAATTAAAAATGTGTATTTTTAAACATATATTGTGGTAAAACGATAATGTAATACTTAAAAATATACGATAATATTTATAACGGTATACGATAGAATAAAAATATTGCCCGTGCCAAGAGAAAAAAAAATTAGAAACTGATTTGACCAATAAATAATACTATTTATTTTATTTATTGATTTACTTATAATTAAATAAAGAAATAAATAAGTGCAATATCTAATAATAACTTTTACCATAGGGAATTTAATGAAGAACTACAATATGAAAAAGCTTACAATTTTACGATCAGCCCACGCTATACATAATATTTTAAACCAAGCATTTAAGTTAAATAATACAATAAGATATTTACATAATGTAAATCAGGCAATGCTTATGCCAACTTTATGCTACCGATGGATGGTAAGAACTGGGTAGTACGATCTTATTATGTTTGATATTATTTTTAAATAATACGAACTATATGTAGATGATATTTTTAGTCCTTTTATATTATAACGTACTTTTATTTATTTTTGTCGTATATTTACTGTCGTAACTTTTCGGATTCAAGGCATGCTGGTTTTCCTGAATATAGGTCCCGTATTTTGAACGCACAACCGGTTGACTGTCACACACTCAAACCTATAGCCAAGCATTGCTCAAATAATGTATAAGTTTACGTAAAATTACACCTTTTTTGTACATTTCATGTTTTTAGGTACAAAGGAGGTGTAATGACTATTCATAGTTCTTAATTAGTTAAATCTAAAAATTAACTTATTTTAACGCTTTCCCTACTGTAAACATAATGCGCTACGGATATTACGTAGCTAGCTACGACGCGTAGTCGGCGTAGACCCTTTTACTTCAAAAGCTAAAAATTAATAATAACACATAAATAATAAAGAAAACTTATCTGTAACGATTTTTTTTAATTGAGAAATCTATCATATAAACCTATATTTAACTCATATTTAGTACTACTACTTTAAAACGTTCCCCTATATTTAAAAAATTACCCGAAAATAATGTCAAATAGTACCAAGTGTTTTTGCAGATAATTAAAATTTAATACATTTAATACAAACCACTATTCCATAGTTCGTATAGAAACACTTCACAAATTCACAATTCACTCGAACGTTTAACCAATTGTTCACTCACTAACTTTATGCCAATCCAACAAAAGACGCGAATCGGCGAACTTCGAAACTTATATATGTATGCATTTACGAAAATCAGGGGAAACACCGACGCGTGCTCTCCTCGCAACGACCCGACGGTACTGAATGTAACGGAAGCGGCCCTTAGAATTTTCCGCGTTCGAGAGAGATAGAGAAAATGGGTGATAGGATGAATTACGGGTGCGAGTGGGAGGGACGTAGGAAGTTTCCGTCTAGCACGTGGCTCTATGCGGTTGCAATGCCGTCTACGGTCATTGCCGTATTTTTGTTTTTTTTATCAAGAATTATTAATCAACTTCCCAAGTTTTGTTTTTAAGTACGCTTTTAAGTTGATGTGACGTAATTTTACAATTACGTTAAAATTTGGCAGTTATATTGTTTGTACATTTTTGAGTTTTAAACAGAAACTATTTATTCTCTTAAGACACGGTTGCTAACAAATCATGCGGTGTTGATAGATCGACACACAAACATAGAGATAATCCTGAAAATCATCCATTACATGTATAACAGCACTGCTTTGATCGGCCAAGCGATAGCACTGACCCTATTAGCGGGGATGCCACTGTTCAACGAGATATATTTTTATAATATCTATATTAAAAGCCTTCATTGCTTGTCGGTGAAACACCAAGTTGAATGTTAAGCATGATCCGATATTTGGATAGGGCTCTTATTTGTTTATTCTGTGAATGTATCAGTGCAGTAAAACAAACGAAATGCAATAATTAAGAACAGTTACTATCCTAGTTTTGAAGCTTTTCATTTGTTCAAGGCAAACCAAAATATTATCAAAAAACGAAAACTGAAATTACCTCCTTGATTGATATTTAGACTATTATCACGAATTTCAAAAAGACTTAATCTACGTCTACATTTTTCTTCGATACATTTTTATTTTCTCATCTATATAAAAAGTCTCATGGCTGACACATTAGACTTTTCTTAATTAAGTTATTTAATATAAGAAAGTATACAATAACACTACTTACTTAATTTGAAAATTTTACAAGGAAACTCGATTCTATCTGTTTACAAAGTTATTGACGTCAAGCTCGCGGTGAAAGTTTGTCGAAAGAAAACCCGATTATTCCTTACCGCAACCTGACAGCCGTTGTCGAAACTTTACCAGCCGCAGGAATCGAACCCACTGCCAACGATATATCGTTTGAAATTGTCAATTTTCTTTGTACTGTTAAACTTTTCTTGTACTTTTCAATAGAGAAATAGAAAAGCTTTGAATTTGTAACTCCTTCTGGTTATTTAGAAAAGTACAATTTAAAAATTAAATAAATATGACGTAACGTAGATAGATTTGATTACTGTATGCGATAATATGAATGTATTTGATTTGTAATGTACAAAATGATTGTATTTGCTTCATTGATTGCCTTGATTGATTGGATTGGCAAACTAAAATTTGCGCTTCATAATATAGTAAAAACTAGTCAACAATAATAATTAACGCCTCTTTTAATGTTGCTTAATTTTGGTTTCGTATAGTTGTAGAGATCTTATATAATTGTGTTAAATTATTCTTACATTATTTCAATTACATCAATTTAATTGAAAATTGCTAGCAAATTAATAAAGAATTTGCTTTCATGCTTTGTTCTTTACCAAGATTCCTCAAAGCCAAAGCTCATTAAAAATCAAATGTTTACGCATGAAAGCGTGGACAAAGTCACTAACAGATTTCTATTTCATGTCATGATCATGACCTACATTCATAAACATTTCCCGAATATTTTCCAATATAAAAAGCATTTTTACAGAAAAATGCTTTCCCATTCACGTCACGGACAAGGGCTTGGAGTTTGATGTTTGGTTGCATTCTCAACTTTAGATAAACTTTTACTCAAGAACCGCTCCCCTGAACATCGTACTGTCATTAGACACTTGATTTATTCTTCGCTATTGTTACTTGTTTTAAAACTTGTCTACTTTGTTGTCAAATACAAAGCTTATTTTATGGTTAAGACAATATTCACAACAATACCAAAAATAATCTTATAATTGTTTAATTTATATATAAACTCTTCTTTCCTAACCATTTTATAATCTTTTTTTATTCTTATATAAATATAATAGGTATAGCGGCTTAAGTGTCAAAGAAATGTACCTAAGAATTAAGTTAGTATCGTGTAGATGTTTATTTAAATTTAATTTACTCTACGTAGTAATTTAGTCAAATTATTGACTGTATCATATTATAGAAGTGCCGGCGATAGTAAAAGCAATGTTACCTGTAAGGCCTACATCCCACGTTTAAGTGTCGGCCACGGTATCAGCGATTTATATTATATATTTTGGTAATATATAAGTAACTAATGTGACGATGTCGAAAGAATCTGAGTTTATAATGTATTAATTTCTTACAGTTTTAAAATAATAAAAGAAAATATCATAGTTAAAATAACTAACTAGAAATCAAATACATGCAAAATGTATTCAAACTTAATTAAAAGTTATTTTTCAAATTTAAGTGTAACTTTGCTATATCTTCAGATTAACCGTTTTTTTTTTCATTAGTATATACCTGATTTTTATAGGTTTCGCTTTCGCTGTTAGTGTAATCAAGACCTGAGGGTCAGCAAACGACAGAATCGCGTGATGGCGGACCATTCCTCAGCACCAAAATGAACTTGCCCCATAATATAATATTCCGCTCATTTCTGGAGGGAATTTCTTTTATACAATAATAACTCTTTGGTGTTATTTAATCGTGTTGAGTATCGAATTATATCAATTATGTCTTATTACTGTCTTCTGTGTATATTGTTATCTGTATTACGTCATTGTGTAATGTAATTATAATAAGTTTATTTATATAAATTTTTATAAATAAACCAATTCTTAAACTTTCTTCTCGCGAAAATTTGAAAACAACAATTAAACATAAATTACCAGATTCCTAGATTTCTTCAACACCATGTTTGTATTAAATATCGTACCTCCAGTAATTAACTATTGTAAAATAAATGAATCAGGCATTATAAATTAATTAAACACGTGAGTTTTTGCTTAATAGTTATATGTTTATTTTTTACCCAGCTTCTTCTGCGTTTGGCATATAAGATCAAATTCATTATGCAGACCTATAGAAAAAAAATGCCATTGGTGGTTTACCTTATACAAGTCGGACTAGGCGTTTTTTATAAATTATGCATTCTTCTTTGTGACATTTTCAAAAGAGAATGTCTTGTTTTATTTTCAAATTCACCCGTCACTTCCATTCTGTACGTGACTTTAGTGTCGCAGATACAGCCTTTATGTACGTCTATAAACGTGCATTTTATTTTGTCAAGAATTTTAAAAGCACTTCGATAGATTTCTGCCAACAATATCAATCGCAACGTTGTTATTTTTAAGTTATACTCTGACCTTTGCAATACTATAATTAAATGGAAATTTATTTTCATATTCGTATACGAACGTATATTAAGACAATTTGGCAAATGTGTACTTAAATTTCAATAGCATAAAATAAATGGAATATAATTTTAAAAAAACATGTGTGTGTACTTATGTACACGCGTTAGAAGTTATACTTCTTTGGCGTAACAAAAAAAAATCTTTTTAATTTTTTAAAACCTTATTCTACACTAACATTACAAAGTTAATACATTGAATAAAAATACATATACAATTTTACACGATTTTAAACTCATTATCTAGTTAAATAAAGTTTAATTAAATATCACAAATAAATATTTTTACATAATTAAAGAAATTGCCGTTTTTTTTTTTTGATTTTGACTATGCTAACTTCAGGGTGTCGGTTGTGTGTGACGGTGTGCGCGCGCATCGTAAAAATTTACTCTCTTCATTTTTCCCTAACGCGCCAATGGAAGTATAACTTCAAAAATAGAGGTCTGATGTACACAACATTTCATTTGTGAAACAAAGACAGAAATGTTTATTAGGGAATTGGCTTCTTTCATAAAAACCAAACTAAATATGTTCATATTGTTCATAAGAATGGGGTATTAAATTCAAAAAGGGAAAAAGAACATCGCTTTAAACCTAGTGCATATATTTATTGTCTGTTGATGAGCGGTAGTTAAAAACAAATTATACGACAGCCTGCCGTGTAATTTATCATGAGACAAGTGTGTAGCACGCCTACTGCAGACCAGGGAAATTAATTAACTTACGGAAATACGATAAAATCAAGAAAATCATTTAGTTTTATAATTAGTGGTGTACATTCAAACTAGCATAGTTTGAGCTTCCGATACCTTTTGCTTACAATCTGGTTTTTTGTCCCCATCAAACTGAGATATAGTTTTTAAAGTTTGCATGCAACGCTCTTATATTGATTAATTGCTAAAATAGATCTATATAACCCAAAAACGTTTGCGGAATTGTAGAATTATATATTTCGAAGAACTTTTGACATAAAGAACTACACCGTCTGTCTTACAATGCAACAGGCTCCCGTGTTGAGCGTTATTATTAGGTGTAAATTGCTACGAAGATGTTTGACTAAGATTTACCAATTAAATAAATTAATCTCTGGCGCTACAACCTTTTTAGTTCTGGCCCTCAGACTTTTGTATCTGTTTCATGATCATTTGTCAATCTAATAGGCAAGTAGGGGATCAGCCTCCTGTGCCTGACAAACGCTGTCGACTTTATGGGTCTAAGGCAAGCCGGTTTCAAGATGTTTTTTTTTTCACCATTCGAGCGAATGTTAAATGCGCACATAGAAATAAGATGAATCAAGATTAGTGTAAGGAAAAATACCAAATATTGTTTATGTTATGACGGCCCTTACATATTTTACAATAGTTTATTTGAAAATACTAGCTAACCTCGTATAGTGAAGCAATCTTAGTCAATTGTTAGCGCGTGCTCAGAGCAACTGTAAATCTCGGGGCAGACTTGGCTTGGCGATTTTCCAGTTGTAGAGTTTGTTTTCCACTGCTGTATGACTAAAGTCTGGGCACCGCAAACATACATTCATTCTTAAAAAGCAATTGAAGTAAAATTCAAAATTTTCACAGCCATAATTTCATAAAGTGAACAGAAACCAATACTTAAGTTATAATTTAGCAAAGTAAGTAAATTGGTTTTGTCCGATCGTTTAAAATTACATACTATGTAATTCATTGAAGTAATTGACACTACAATAAGATACTTGAAAAAATATATGACCATGTTATATAAACTGTAGAAGATATAAAATCTTACATATTGTCTCGTACTGGACACAACCTTCAATAATTCCTTGAACATTTTACAAAAAGGAGAGCACACAATAACTTTTCGATCAATTGGCATTGAAAGTGGACTTACAATTGAATTCAACCGAATCAAACAGACCATTTTATTAAGTGAAATTTTATTTCATTCAAAATATAAATTAAATTAATGAATATATCTATTATAACATAAGTTTTACTAAGCTGTCACCGTAACAAGACAAAATAGAGTTTTAAATTTGGAACTCGACCCGTCAGTCTTCATTCGTCACGCACAACTCACGGACGCGTCATATTAAAATAGGGCGCTTATTAAATTGAACGAGTGCAGGATTGAGATGACACGGGACGACACGTGCTTCTTATTGAAATCTGATACATACAGAAACATATGAAATCTCCGTTTCAATTTAGTTGTTTATTTTTGCTTTTCAAAAATGTTTAAAATTTGTTTTTTGGTTTTCTATTTTAAAAATACACTAAAGGTTTACTTTTTGTGGACTGTTTATGTTTCTAGTTCTGAGTTTTTAGTTCTCGATACTTCCTTATATTAATCATTTACTTCGGAAAATAAATTAATTCAGTGAGTTATATCAAAAATATTTTTATAGTTTGCCTATAATGCTTTCAACGAAGTGATCAATAAATACTATTTATTTATCATCACATTTGACAATCTATTTTCTACACATTACAAGCATTGAAGCATTCACAAATACCTAGTATTCTTTAATATCAATACCGTCTTCGTCATGAAGCATCAATCAACTTCGATATAATTTGATCAACACTTAAAATAATGTCGGTGGGTGCTTGACAAATTATGGCAATACGTTGCCTGTCAATGCTTCCTTATCGACCCTGAAATAAGGTATTAATACGCATCAGGAAATGAGAAATTACGTCACATAGTTAAATAAAAAAAATATTTTCTCCGTTATAGTAAAGTAATAGCCATCAACTGTAGATCTATGAAAAATAAAGAGGTTTAGAAACTGAAAATAGTAGTTTTTTATGTCGTTAACAATGGACTGAAAAAAATATATCCTTACATAGACTTCTCTCAAAATTAAAAGTGCTGATACACAGAAATACTCTTCATATTATATGATGTGTGAGCAGCAATGTTGGCCTTGTGGCTCCAGCGTGCGACTCTCATTCCTGAGGTCTTAGGTTCGATCCAATAGACTTTCTTTATATGTGCGCGAATCGAGCTTTCGAGGAAATGTTAAATTCGCTCGAAAGGTAAAGGAAGGCTTGCCCGCAAAGTCGACGGCGTGTGTCAGGCACAGGAGGCTGATCACCTACTTGCACTATTGGATTGACAAATGATCATGAAACATATACAGATATCTGAGTTATTTATTTAGTTTATTAATATTCTAAGCTATGGTAAAATAATTTATCTTCATATTAATACTTCATTTAGTAAATTGTTTGGCTATTAAATTTGTTTTAATTTTTTCATAGAAAAGTCGCTGTATTTTGTTGGTATTCAATTAGCGGTCCAGTATATTAGCGGTTACAATACAATGCAAATTAATACGATGGGATTCGTTGTATGGTTTGAAAGCATTTTTACATTATTCTGCATTTATTATATTAATGTCAAAAATGTCAAAAATCATTTATTCATGTAAGTAACACAATGTAGACTTATGAACGTCAGAAAAAGAAATATACATTAAAATATGCTTCTTATTTTACATTTACTGCCAGTTCTCAAATCAAGGGCGTAGAACGGAAGAGAAGAACTGGCAATAAACTCTCCGCCACTCTATTTAATCGCCAAGATTTTTGTTTTACACAACGTTTGTAAGGAGCTGCAACCATTATACCATGTTCCACATGACATCTTAAGTAATAAATAATGATAAAATAAATTTAAAAAGATTTGTCCTCTATCACCAGGAGGCATGGTGTAATAGCACGCACTTACATTCTCGTGGGAAAAACTAACTATAACCTAACGTACGATGAAGTGAACACAGGTCTGCATTAAATTCGCCCATAGTGAAAAATATAAGTCAGTATCATCCGAAAGTTTATATATTTATTAAAGTTTACCACATCATACATAGTACAAAATCTATGGTATATGTTACATACTCTTTTATCAATGTATGACAATTTAAATATCAACACATACCTCTTCTTGGTTACACCTCCTATCAACCTTTTTACCCACTTATGCTTATCATAAACATAAACTTCTACTCCATCGAAATGTCGCCTTTGCCATAACATAAGTATTAAGTATATTGTGGATAAACTTAGTTCTCTAAATTATTTATGAATTAAATGTACGACGTATATTTAGTAATAAAGTCAATACCAATGCAGATTATTCTCGAACACATTGAACTTATGTCTGCGTCATCCATCCAGTCAAGTCTAATTCAATCTATCATTGCCTTGCGCCACTGATTTGACATCACACATACGTGTCTAAGTTACACGCGCTTGTAACATTTCTGAAAATAAAATAATATTGAATGAAATCACAGACGATACCCATAGATATTTGTATAGATAGTTTAAAAAAAAATAAATATCCGGTGACAACCTTCGACTTTCACTACGAGGAAAGCTCAGTAGCATATGTGTTCCAAACCCTATATTTGAAACTAAAAAAAATGCAAATTACGCTTGTAATAAAAAAAATCTGTAGCAGCTACCAAAAAGCTGATGACATCAAATATAGCTTATCGTTCAACCACGTCAGTTTTCTAACAAAAAAAGCATCATAATCAATTCATTCGTTTAGGAGCAACGTTACCACAAACATAAACTTATAACACATCTTTTAGCGTGGAGGGTTAAAATTATGATGATAATTTAATGATATTTATTTTTCTTAACAATTTTAAAAAGTAAAACGTCAAAATCTATGGAAAATAATTACAGAGCTCCGTGGTATGTAATAAAACCTAGCAATCGAATATGTATATTTGTATTTACACTGCCACAACTCGATTAGGATAGATAAGAACAAGGTGTTAATGAAAGTGGGTTAGAGTGCTTTAGCATATCAATTCTATTTTAGAAATCTACGTTCAATATGTGGGTGAAAGTACACTTGGTTCTGAATGCTGAAATCTCTTATGTGTATTCTGAAAGTCCGACTTGAGTTAATTAGGTATGGTAGGCTGTTCGATAAAGTGCTACGATAAAAGATTGTTCTGACTTTAATTTCATGGGAATAAAATAATTTTACTTTGACTTAGGGCAACCATGATTTTATCCGTGATTCAATAGAGTCAACTTTCAAAATGGTACTGTACGCGTGAAAATTTCGTTAACCTCGCGCTCTCTAATCGAGGCTGACACAGGTCTCAATACAATGAAAAAAAATTATTTCACTTAAAAAGTTACCATTTTGACGTCCATAAAAGTACATTTCTATCTTCGATTAGAAGTCACTTATGATTTATGTTTGATTCGTAAAAATTATATAGGCTAACGTGGACATTGGCCAGAAAAGGACACTGTAAACCCCTCTGAATGCCCTATGCAGCTCCCTGACCTGCATAGGGCATTTGGATAATCTAAGTTGAAAAGAAAACATTATATCAATCAAATAGACGATTGTATCAAATTCTCTAGAGGATTTGACATTTTTGGATGGATCAGTTTTCTGCTGGGAGTGGTGTACTGAATTTCGGGAGTAAGATATGCCGTATTTATGACGTTTTACTAACACGAGTAACTGTATAATTATGTCACCGGATAATAACAAAATCCGCAATCTGGTAGGATTCTAAATGAGAGATAAATTGTATTATTTTACGCCCACATTTTCGAAAATTTATAAACTTAACGAACTCACGCGTAAAATAATATTACTCTGATGGTTTGAATAAGTCACTAACCTAAACTAACCGTTTATAATCTTACGAATGGATATCAGTTAGTTTATAACGTTTGATAAATTATCGAAAGTGTGAGCGTAAAATAAAACAATTTACCTCTCGTTTAGAATCCTACGCATGTTTATAAGTTTCCTAGGAAATTTGATATAATCCGGTGTCATACATAAAATATTGACAAAGTGGAAAACAGATGTTCTATTAGAGTTCAGCCAAGGCTTAGAAGTACGGCCTCAAAGTTAAGGATTCCAAGCTTAAGTAAAGAAAGTTTAGGTTTACACTATTCTATGAAACAGACTAAAAGTTGGGTAAAAAGGTTTTAAAACTGACTTTTATCAACGTTGACGTTAATCTTCGATTAAATCAGTGATCAGGTTTCGTAATCGTGCCTTATCTAGCTCGGTTGTAGCGTCACTAACATAATTAGGGCTTAGATCTAGGCTGTGGATGCATCATATTGACATTAAATAATTATTACTACTGTGACATGACTACATATAATTACGATAGGATTTTAGATATTAAAGACATAACACATTTGTGGATTAAACATTTCTTTTACATTTAAAACTTTAGGAACAATATTACATATAAGCATATTTGACAATATTGCCCAGAAAATAAAGCAGAATTTAGAGGTTCTAATAATGATCCATCCATCCAATAATGATGATGAGTCCAAGTATCCAAAACCTGGTTTTTTACAATCTGGTTTTTTGTCCCCATCAAACTGAGATATAGTTTTTAAAGTTTGCATGCAACGCTCTTATATTGATTAATTGCTAAAATAGATCTATATAACCCAAAAACGTTTGCGGAATTGTAGAATTATATATTTCGAAGAACTTTTGACATAAAGAACTACACCGTCTGTCTTACAATGCAACAGGCTCCCGTGTTGAGCGTTATTATTAGGTGTAAATTGCTACGAAGATGTTTGACTAAGATTTACCAATTAAATAAATTAATCTCTGGCGCTACAACCTTTTTAGTTCTGGCCCTCAGACTTTTGTATCTGTTTCATGATCATTTGTCAATCTAATAGGCAAGTAGGGGATCAGCC
The DNA here is from genome assembly GCF_905475465.1 of Pieris napi. Classification (NCBI taxonomy): domain Eukaryota; kingdom Metazoa; phylum Arthropoda; class Insecta; order Lepidoptera; family Pieridae; genus Pieris; species Pieris napi. Next base: position 406,079 of record NC_062255.1, read on the forward strand.
TCCTGTGCCTGACAAACGCTGTCGACTTTATGGGTCTAAGGCAAGCCGGTTTCAAGATGTTTTTTTTTTCACCATTCGAGCGAATGTTAAATGCGCACATAGAAATAAGATGAATCAAGATTAGTGTAAGGAAAAATACCAAATATTGTTTATGTTATGACGGCCCTTACATATTTTACAATAGTTTATTTGAAAATACTAGCTAACCTCGTATAGTGAAGCAATCTTAGTCAATTGTTAGCGCGTGCTCAGAGCAACTGTAAATCTCGGGGCAGACTTGGCTTGGCGATTTTCCAGTTGTAGAGTTTGTTTTCCACTGCTGTATGACTAAAGTCTGGGCACCGCAAACATACATTCATTCTTAAAAAGCAATTGAAGTAAAATTCAAAATTTTCACAGCCATAATTTCATAAAGTGAACAGAAACCAATACTTAAGTTATAATTTAGCAAAGTAAGTAAATTGGTTTTGTCCGATCGTTTAAAATTACATACTATGTAATTCATTGAAGTAATTGACACTACAATAAGATACTTGAAAAAATATATGACCATGTTATATAAACTGTAGAAGATATAAAATCTTACATATTGTCTCGTACTGGACACAACCTTCAATAATTCCTTGAACATTTTACAAAAAGGAGAGCACACAATAACTTTTCGATCAATTGGCATTGAAAGTGGACTTACAATTGAATTCAACCGAATCAAACAGACCATTTTATTAAGTGAAATTTTATTTCATTCAAAATATAAATTAAATTAATGAATATATCTATTATAACATAAGTTTTACTAAGCTGTCACCGTAACAAGACAAAATAGAGTTTTAAATTTGGAACTCGACCCGTCAGTCTTCATTCGTCACGCACAACTCACGGACGCGTCATATTAAAATAGGGCGCTTATTAAATTGAACGAGTGCAGGATTGAGATGACACGGGACGACACGTGCTTCTTATTGAAATCTGATACATACAGAAACATATGAAATCTCCGTTTCAATTTAGTTGTTTATTTTTGCTTTTCAAAAATGTTTAAAATTTGTTTTTTGGTTTTCTATTTTAAAAATACACTAAAGGTTTACTTTTTGTGGACTGTTTATGTTTCTAGTTCTGAGTTTTTAGTTCTCGATACTTCCTTATATTAATCATTTACTTCGGAAAATAAATTAATTCAGTGAGTTATATCAAAAATATTTTTATAGTTTGCCTATAATGCTTTCAACGAAGTGATCAATAAATACTATTTATTTATCATCACATTTGACAATCTATTTTCTACACATTACAAGCATTGAAGCATTCACAAATACCTAGTATTCTTTAATATCAATACGTCTTCGTCATGAAGCATCAATCAACTTCGATATAATTTGATCAACACTTAAAATAATGTCGGTGGGTGCTTGACAAATTATGGCAATACGTTGCCTGTCAATGCTTCCTTATCGACCCTGAAATAAGGTATTAATACGCATCAGGAAATGAGAAATTACGTCACATAGTTAAATAAAAAAAATATTTTCTCCGTTATAGTAAAGTAATAGCCATCAACTGTAGATCTATGAAAAATAAAGAGGTTTAGAAACTGAAAATAGTAGTTTTTTATGTCGTTAACAATGGACTGAAAAAAATATATCCTTACATAGACTTCTCTCAAAATTAAAAGTGCTGATACACAGAAATACTCTTCATATTATATGATGTGTGAGCAGCAATGTTGGCCTTGTGGCTCCAGCGTGCGACTCTCATTCCTGAGGTCTTAGGTTCGATCCAATAGACTTTCTTTATATGTGCGCGAATCGAGCTTTCGAGGAAATGTTAAATTCGCTCGAAAGGTAAAGGAAGGCTTGCCCGCAAAGTCGACGGCGTGTGTCAGGCACAGGAGGCTGATCACCTACTTGCACTATTGGATTGACAAATGATCATGAAACATATACAGATATCTGAGTTATTTATTTAGTTTATTAATATTCTAAGCTATGGTAAAATAATTTATCTTCATATTAATACTTCATTTAGTAAATTGTTTGGCTATTAAATTTGTTTTAATTTTTTCATAGAAAAGTCGCTGTATTTTGTTGGTATTCAATTAGCGGTCCAGTATATTAGCGGTTACAATACAATGCAAATTAATACGATGGGATTCGTTGTATGGTTTGAAAGCATTTTTACATTATTCTGCATTTATTATATTAATGTCAAAAATGTCAAAAATCATTTATTCATGTAAGTAACACAATGTAGACTTATGAACGTCAGAAAAAGAAATATACATTAAAATATGCTTCTTATTTTACATTTACTGCCAGTTCTCAAATCAAGGGCGTAGAACGGAAGAGAAGAACTGGCAATAAACTCTCCGCCACTCTATTTAATCGCCAAGATTTTTGTTTTACACAACGTTTGTAAGGAGCTGCAACCATTATACCATGTTCCACATGACATCTTAAGTAATAAATAATGATAAAATAAATTTAAAAAGATTTGTCCTCTATCACCAGGAGGCATGGTGTAATAGCACGCACTTACATTCTCGTGGGAAAAACTAACTATAACCTAACGTACGATGAAGTGAACACAGGTCTGCATTAAATTCGCCCATAGTGAAAAATATAAGTCAGTATCATCCGAAAGTTTATATATTTATTAAAGTTTACCACATCATACATAGTACAAAATCTATGGTATATGTTACATACTCTTTTATCAATGTATGACAATTTAAATATCAACACATACCTCTTCTTGGTTACACCTCCTATCAACCTTTTTACCCACTTATGCTTATCATAAACATAAACTTCTACTCCATCGAAATGTCGCCTTTGCCATAACATAAGTATTAAGTATATTGTGGATAAACTTAGTTCTCTAAATTATTTATGAATTAAATGTACGACGTATATTTAGTAATAAAGTCAATACCAATGCAGATTATTCTCGAACACATTGAACTTATGTCTGCGTCATCCATCCAGTCAAGTCTAATTCAATCTATCATTGCCTTGCGCCACTGATTTGACATCACCATACGTGTCTAAGTTACACGCGTTTGTAACATTTCTGAAAATAAAATAATATTGAATGAAATCACAGACGATACCCATAGATATTTGTATAGATAGTTTAAAAAAAATTAAGTATCCGGTGACAACCTTCGACTTTCACTACGAGGAAAGCTCAGTAGCATATGTGTTCCAAACCCTATATTTGAAACTAAAAAAATGCAAATTATGCTTGTAATAAAAAAAATCTGTAGCAGCTACCAAAAAGCTGATGACATCAAATATAGCTTATCGTTCAAGCACGTCAGTTTTCTAACAAAAAAAGCATCATAATCAATTCATTCGTTTAGGAGCAACGTTACCACAAACATAAACTTATAACACATCTTTTAGCGTGGAGGGTTAAAATTATGATGATTATTTTTCCGACCCAAATATCGGCCAATAGAATTGCACCATTCGACGTCACGTGGTACAACCTACATGGTATTATACTGATAATTTTTTGTGAAAATTTTCTCTGGTCGTTGCTTCAAGAAAAGTATTAAGTAGTTGTTTTATTCATTATGAAATTCTTATTTGTTAACTGTACATTTCGTCTCATGGTGCAATTCTATTGGCCGACATTTGGGTCGGAAAAATAATCCCCCGAATACCACACGAGCTTCAAAATTATCGGGCATTTCCCTCAAGGTCATGACGACTATATTTGTTTGCAACGAACCTATCGGGAAATACCCGATAATTTTGAAGCTCTTGTGGTATTATAACTGATAATTTTAATGATAATTAGTTTACTTAACAATCCTCAAAAAAGTAAAAGGTCAAAATGTATGGAAAATAATTACAGAGCTCCGTGGTATGTAATAAAACCTAGCAATCGAATATGTATATTTGTATTTACACTGCCACAACTCGATTAGGATAGATAAGAACAAGGTGTTAATGAAAGTGGGTTGGAGTGCTTTAGCATATCTATTCTATTTTAGAAATCTACATTCAATATGTGGGTGAAAGTACACTTGGTTCTGAATGCTGAAATCTCCTTATGTATATTGTGAAAGCCGACTTGGGTTAATTAAGTATGGTAGGCTGTTCGATAAAGTGTTAGAATAAAAGATTGTTCTGACTTTAATTTCATGGGAATAAAATATTGTTTAATAATTTTACTTTGACTTGGGGCAACCATGATTTTATCCGTGATTCAATAGTCAGAGTCAACTTTCAAAATGGTACTGTACGCGTGAAAATTTCGTCAACCTCGCGCTCTCTAATCGAGGCTGTCACAGGTCTCAATACAATGAAAAAAAATTCTTTCACTTAAAAAATTACCATTTTGACGTCCATAAAAGTACATTTCGATCTTCGATTCGAAGTCACTTATGATTTATGTTTGATTCGTAAAAATTATATAGGCTAACATGGACGTTGGCCAGAATAGGACACTGTAAACGCTCTCTGACCTGCATAGGGCATTCGGATAATCTAAGTTGAAAAGAAAACATTATTTCAATCAAATAAACGATTGTATTAAATTCTCTAGAGGCATAGAGCAAACACATTTTTGGATGGATCAACCTTATCAGCATGCCAAATCGTAAAATAACTGCTTCACGACTGATTTGAGCGCGACCGCCGCTGCGAAAACCAGCGTACTGAATTCGGAGTGGTGTACTGAATTTCGGGAGTAAGATATGCCGTATTTATGACGTTTTACTAACACGAGTAACTGTATAATTATGTCACCGGATAATAACAAAATCCGCAATCTGGTAGGATTCTAAATGAGAGTAAATTGTATTATTTTACGCCCACATTTTCGAAAATTTATAAACTTAACGAACTCACGCGTAAAATAATATTACTCTGATGGTTTGAATAAGTCACTAACATAAACTAACCGTTTATAATCTTACGAATGGATATCAGTTAATTTATAACGTTTGATAAATTATCGAAAGTGTGAGCGTAAAATAAAACAATTTACCTCTCGTTTAGAATCCTACGCATGTTTATAAATTTCCTAGGAAATTTGATATAATCCGGTGTCATACATAAAATATTGACAAAGTGGAAAACAGATGTTCTATTAGAGTTCAGCCAAGGCTTAGAAGTACGGCCTCAAAGTTAAGGATTCCAAGCTTAAGTTAAGTAAGTTAAGGTTTACACTATTCTATGAAACAGACTAAAAGTTGGGTAAAAAGGTTTTAAAACTGACTTTTATTAACGTTGACGTTAATCTTCGATTAAATCAGGTTTCGTAATCGTGCCTTATCTAGCTCGGTCGTAGCGTCACTAACATAATTAGGGCTTAGAACTAGGCTGTGGATGCATCATATTGACATTAATTAATTATTACTACTGTGACATGACTACATATAATTACGATAGGATTTTAAATATTAAAGACATTATTTCTTTTACATTAAAAAGTTTAGGAACAATATTACATATAAGCATATTTGACAATATTGCCCAGAAAATAAAGCAGAACTTAGAGGTTCTAATAGTGATCAGGAACAAAGAAGGGACAAAACGACCAAGTATCACAAAACCTGGCGACCAAAGGCTGTCAAAGATGAGAGAAGCTTGGATGAATAAGTAACTGTAAGGAAGTGAACATGGAGACACACTATACGTGATGTATATTTCGTCTTACACCCAGAGATAAATAATATATTAAAGCTTAAAGGGCAATAATAAGACAGCAGGGCAAGATTTCACATGAATTGTTATTTCGTCTTCAATAATACAAACATTGCGGGTATCAGTTTTGCTATGACCACGATCTCCAGTCAGATCACCATCATAGAAGCAACGATTTTTAAAAGTATTTTCTATAGAAATCTCTACAATTATTAATAATCACAACTTTTAAATTATCGAAACAGCCTTTTAAAGGCAAGAAAAACTGGCTAGCTAATTAAAGGATATTTTAATTACTGAATATTCATTGAAAATAGTTCTCTCTGTTTACGAAAAAGTTTATCATCTATTTATTTTTATTATTACAATCCTTTTAGTACTTACCATTATTGTGGATCTCTCAAGCCTTGAAAGGTAGGAAAATTAGAATCAGTTTCCACAGGAAAATTTTATCTTAGACTTTTCTTAAGAGCTAGTAATAATCTCAATCTATATTCACAACAAAGGCCTATATTTAACCTGAATAGCAGATAGGATTTTCTGAACCGTAATTTTCTTCAACCTTATAGTTTTCTTTCTCAATTTTCCGTTCATAGTTTTCCATCAGTGTGTAAAACCCTTCAACTAAATAGTATTTGGCTCCATGTAATCAGACATCCACTTTGATGTTTGGAGGCTTCAAAGGAAGCGCTCTACCAATTACGAGGCTTGCTTGATCTTATGAGAAGACTGCTAATATTTATACAAAAATAAAATATTAATCAATAAAAACTTATTTCTTAACCTTTCTATTCTTAAACAAAACAGTTATTATTTATATATAGTATACATTTTAGTACTGTTTTTTATAACATTTACATAAATGAAATAAATTTTGTGTTTCTTTATAGAGAAACAGAATTAGGATGTAATATAAACAGTTAAATAATGACATAGTACTCGTAGTTATAACTATTGTATTTTAAAGTATGTATAAGAACAATTTGAACACCGATTTGTCTGCGTTTATTTTTTTATATAGGACAGAGGAGCAAACGAGACTATGGGACGCCCAAAAAGGTCAGTCACAGCAGCCCATGAACACCCATTTTAGTGGGTGCGTTGCCGGTCCTTATTAAGAAGAAATTGTTAACATTGAAAACATTTTTTATCCTACTAATATTATAGACGCGAAAGATTAAGTATGGATAGATGTTTGTTACTCTTTCACGTAAAAACTACTGAATAGATTTTTAATGACATTTTACATATAGCTAATACATCAGAATAACACATAGGCTACAATTTATAAAAATTGTGTGAATGGTCCAAAATATCAAGTAAGTAGGAAAAAATCTACCATCTGCGAGCTATACTGGCGTGCGCTGCCAAAACCGCTAGAGTTACACATATGTAATGTATGATGGAATGGTTATCTTAAATAGTCAAAATCTTAAGTAGTTTTTTCCAAGCCATAAGATACTCGACATACTAATCCTGTGCAGACGTAGTCGCGGGCACCAGCTAGTTTTTAAATAAAGAGATATACAAAGTATGCTTTACCATGTGTAATGCGACACTGGAGTAGAAAAGACAAAACATTAGCGATTTCAGTGACGTTTATAAATAAGATCAAATAGGCTAGTTTCAATATTAAATTATAAAAACATCAATACTGTCGGCTCCATCGACATAAACGTTTAAACTCCATTCGCTGAAGTGCTTTTTTCATTCATCGTTCAGTATTGTAAACACACTGCCTAGGCAAGGCACGTCGCTGAAATACCTATAGTCCACACTTTTTTGTTATGACGAATTACCAATCCTATAAACGTCATTTTGTATGGAAAGATTTGATAGTATGGACAAGAACTTTAACTCAAATCTAGGTTTGTGGTTCCATACATGACAACATCTGAATTTTGAGTTTCAAATATTAGAACGGGGCACATTTGAAAGCCGGTTGCAGATCGAAAACTAAGCTATGCCAAGGCTAAACTAAGCTATGCCAAGCAAGCTGGGCTAAGCTAAGCTAGAAATAAATACCGTGCAGACCAACAACTAAGCCAAATCTCAGTCAGTACGGCGAAGGATGTGCAAAGGGTGTGCGGGGTAGAGGGAGGGGCTTAGCTTAGCTCGTGTAGCTGCGCATCGGCATACACAACTAACTTAGCTTCGCATATTTTAGTTAGCTCACATAGCTTAGTTCGCATAGTTTGGGGTCTGCACACAAGTATGTAAAACTGCGTCAGCTATGCGAGCTAAGCTAAACTAACTTAGCTTATCTCTTGGTCTGCAACCCGTATTACACCTGTTTCTATTAGGTTAATGTAGTTTCAAAAAAACTATCGGCCTTTTTTTAATTTATTTATTTGCTAATAGAGTTTCCGTCTTTTCGCCATCGTTTCGTTTTACATTATCTCATAAAGACCTCCAGTTAACGCCAACGCGTAAACCTTGTAACGGAAGCGGTCAAAATAATTATTGATTAATGTTATGTTATTTAAGGATGGATCTAGAATTTTCTTTACACGTCAAAGTTACATTTTTATAAATAATACCGTGTGTTTATAATGTAATCGTTTATTTACAGAAGTTTGTAAATATCTACTAAAGAAAGCAGTTTTGTAAAAATATGAAACAGTTGTCATGTTAGTTGATTAAAACAATTTGCAATCTTATTTATTGTTTTTCGTAGTTTGTATCTATTCCTTGGAAGTCTCTGGTTGTAATATAATATTATACTATAGATATTTTAAATAAAAAATCTTCTAGAAATAGGCTGCACTATAAATCAGACACATTCAGTTGAATCGTTTGAAGCGCTACTAAAAGTGAGGCAATTACGAGATTAAACCAAATACTAAGTCTTATTCAGCGCATTTTGGCCTCGATTACCTTTAGTTTTTACATTTTAATTTAATTAATTTAAGTTTAGATAAAGGAATATGTGCAATATTACTCACCTTTCAGTTTAAACTTCTTTATATTACAAAGAAAAACAGGTAACATAAATTATTAGGGATGCAACAAGCCTTATCGCTAACAAGCAATCTCTTTCAGGCAGAAAATAACAAAAAAGAAATACTAAGGATAAAGTGTAATTAGTGCAAAACCAAACCAACATAAATAAAATTACTAGTAACACTGAAAAAATATACAATTACCTAAAATAAAAATACAGAACATTAATAAAATACAAACCATTCTAAAAACTAAAAGCTAATCTTATGCTTTATGAATTACAAAAGTCACGATTGAGCAGGTTAGGACAGTAGTTGATTATACACCAATATTAACTCTGAATTGCTCTTGGGTTATTGGAAATCACAAGTAATTTCTATGGAATAACAGCTAACCGGCTGCAATATATTTTAGCATTAAAAATATATCTTTACCATTTATTTATTAAAACATTCGACAATGTATTGTATCCATTCGAGCTGTTTGACATTTATATAACGAAAACACAATAAAAAGGTCATAATAATGAATTAACTTCATCCACGCCACGAGCAGATTGCAATAAATCGTAAGTCGGAACGTCCGTCTGTCTCACACCGCTCGTAAACTGTCTGCCGATCAAAAGCATATGCCGCTGTCATTACTGTATTGGCATCTCTATTAATTGTGTTGTCTATATTAAAATCAGTAATTTTTTTTTAGGTCTGGGCCTCAGATTTATGTAACTATTTCATGATCATTTGTCAATCTAATAGGCAAGTAGATCAGCCTCCATGTGACACACGCTGTCGACTTTTTGGGTCTAATGTAAGCCGGTTTCCTCATAATGTTTTCCTTCAACGTTCGAGCGAATGTTAAATGTGCACATAGAAAGATAGTCTAAAATTGGTGCACCGCCGGGGATTGAACCTACGACTGGAGCCACTAGGCCAACACTGCTGTATGTTGTCTATATTATGGAAATACATTATTTTATGCTAACCAACGCCACTTCGACTGATCATAGTCTCATATTGCTGAATCTTTTTTATCATTTTCCTTCCGGCGATTTTTATGTCTTAGACATGTCAGTCTATGAAATTTGTTATCGCATATGTAAAACTCAATTAAAAAGCACTCGAAATGTAAATTTTTAAAGTGAAACTTTTATTACATTGTCTAAAACTTTTTCGTCTGTTTGTTACATGTCGCGTGACGGTTGGCCGCGGAGTAGTGATAAAGTGAAAGGCGCTCATCATAGCAGCCAAGGCCAATATGGCGGCGCCTATAGTTCGCAGCAGCTGACCGTGTAGTGAATAGACTATTTAATATAATCTAAATAATTGTTAAGTATTATGTATATCGTACTCTCTAAGACACAGAGTTCAATAAAAATATTAGTTGGAGACATACTCTACTTTTATTATTTCCCATTATCATTCCAATTTTCCAATTAAGATTGATAAAGCGATTTTTATACCCTTAATGGAATAAAAAATTTTAGTTAAATGTCTATAATGTGAAAAAAGTTTCACTTTTACCGTGATTTCATAAAACCACACAATCCTTTTTTTGTTAATCATGTAATGAATACGTCTCATATTCGTTGAAGTTATTATTAAAGGATTATAATAACTAAGGTGCTATAATTAACATCAACATAACCATAGTAATAAATATTTAACTTAAATATATAAGATAAAGTTATATATTATTTGGTTTTAAAATGACGAAACCATGTTACTTTTACCTTGAATTATTTCATAAAGGCAAATAACATTTTTCAAGACTTTTCTCTTTAAACAAAAACCTTATTAAGAATGATAAGCGAAACACGTTCAAAAACTTAATTAAAAGAAATATATTTCGTAAAAATATTGAAAACCCTAGACGTTTTTGCATAATTTTAATATTTCAGATCCCCAGAATGCGCAAATTATTCAAGGCTGTCAAAATTTTAACGCCGCTGAACATCCCTGCATAATACTCGAATAAGCAGATTGACAGGCAACTGACAAGTTCTGGTGAGGGAATAGAAGATATATTAAATAATAAGATATTCCCTTTTGTTAATATGATCCAGACTGAGTAGATGGACAACTAAAGTTTTGAAAAATATCACTATAATAATTTTATTATAACAAAAGATAGTGAAGTATCCACCTCTTTGGAAAGAAAAGAAGTGATAAAAATCGAATGTATCGAATAGATAGCAAAACTGGTACCGTAAAAAAGCGTTCTTTAATGGAAATAGCCCTAACCACTAATAATGCATAAGATGTTGGATGGACAGATATGTTTATTAATTTTTATAACTCAAACACAATATAACTTTATTAAAATAGGTAACCAAGTACACTTATGAACGTCAATAGAAAAGATGTTAAATTGATTCTAATTTTACGTTTACTACCAGTTCGCAACAAGGGCGTCGAGCGGGCGAGAAGAACTGGCAAGAAACTTCCCGCCACTCTCTTTAATCGCTAAGTTTTGAGTCATACAAATTGTTTGAACTGGAGCAAATCAATCCCAAGGATTAGGTTCATTTAAATAATCGTCAAAAAGTATACTATAAACAAAATATTAACACTATTATAGCCTCCGTCTTTGCTTGTGTTATCTATTAACCAATAACATAGTTAAATGTTTCGTAATTGTGGCATGAAACAGTGCTGCCTTACTTCCATAGCGCGTTAACCACTAAGCCAAAAGTGAAAACATTTACCCATACTAGTGAACAGGCCATGACCGGAGGCTTCTTGTAAACAAATGCGTTGATAAATAAAAAACAGCACATCCACGTCGGTTTCTAATACATTTTTGATTATTTCTGTGTAAGAGATATGCCATTCGTTAGCGTCGCTACGGGGAGGTAGGTCAGTGACGCGACTCCGAACGAGCGTGACAGCACGGAATTGCCTGCAGTTACCGCGAGACACGTTGCCATGGATACGGTGAATTAAAACCATATACGTATTTCTTATATCTACATATATAAAAATGTTATGTAGGTTTGTGTACGCTTCAAAAACTGAAAAGTTCTGCACCGATCGAGCTGAAATTCATTTAGCCTGACGTATAATCCGCATTAAGGATTGTTTTTATCTATTTTACTTATCTTTTTTTTCCACGAGTATTGCTAAATAAACTAATATGAAATGTATTATTTGTTTTGTTTCTCATTTCTCAACCATTCAATCACAATGTGCCACAGCGAAGCGTGGCAGAGTACAGGTAGTTTATTATATATAATCGGTTCAATAAAATAATAATACTGAATAAATAATTTTTTTTAAGTAATAATGATAATAAAACACTCAAATAAATCATTCTTGAATCTGGATACACTTATAATTGAACTTAGTTATTTTTATTGTTAAAACTTTTTTAGGTTAACCAATTAAACTAATTTTATGTTCCTCTCTGGTGGTAGTTTTGATTTGCGTTCCCTAGACAATCTAATTTTTAAAACTCCTACCCATAAAATTGAATTCTATCAATCCTCCTTTAGTGAGCAAAGTATCCTGCTATGGAATTCCCTACCAATTGATATCAGACGAGCTCAGTAAATTTATTTAAAAATCTTTTTTTTATCATTTTTCTTCTGTATCGTAATTGGATTAGCTTTTACATTTTTGTTTTTACATTTTTTTTATTTAGATTTTACTTTATTTTAGTTATGGTAGTGTTACATGTTACTTTACCCTCTGTAGGTGTTTCTTTTTTTTATTGTTCCATATTAGGGTTGCCTGGAAGAAATCGCTTGTTAGCGATAAGGACGCCCGTTGCCTTATAACTTATGTAACCTGCTTTTTTTATATGTATGTTTTTGTATAAGGTAACGAATAATGAATATATAATAATACATAAACGAAATAAATAAACTGTCTGGCTGGCTGATTCTTCGCACTTTTTTGTATATATTACAGGGGGTAAACGGGCACTAGGCTCACCTGATGTTACCGCCAGTTCTTATACCAATGACGTTGAACGGAAGAGAAGAAACGCCGTTACTGTTATTTGTGTTTGTTGCTGATTTGAATCCCTTTCACGCTTATCTATGTACACAAATTACATCGAATTATAAATCTACTACTTCCGGTTTTAAAGTCGATTAGAAAACAATGAAACCAAATTTGCCGCATCAAATGGTTCGTAGATCTTATTGCGGCTAGATGTAATCAAACGAACTGTGACACAGTGCTGCGGGTTCCGATAAAACTCTAAAAAGTTTTTACAGCATTGACGTTAGACAAAGTGTCTCCGTTTACTTACAGATTATATTCCTGTTATATCTATACTTATTTGGAATAATCTGCTTTCCCTAAACTATTTTATCGAAAATAAATTAATATTTGGTTTTGAGAATAAATATTAGTGATGTGGCCTTTGAGTTCCGCCCATTGACAATTTTAATTGTGCAACGGAACGGAAACCTCTATTCCGTTAGGCTTTTTGTCACCGCACAATAGTGTTGCTATGTGTATACTCAAGTAATAAACACTGAAATTACGAAAATGACACGAAATTTTAAAGAATATGCTTTGATATAAAGCCTCATAGAGCAGCGTTGGCCTAGTAGCTTCATAAAGCGACTCCCATCCCCGAGGTCGTAGGTTCGACCCCAGGCTATACAAAAATTGATTTGACAAAGACTGATCACGTACTTGCCTGTTAGATTGGCAAATGATCATAAAACAGATACAGAAATCTGCGGCCCAGATCTAAAAAGTTGTAGCGCCACTGATTTATTTTATTTTATAAAACCTCATAGAGAACATAACCACTCAATTTAATGTCGGTTAATAAAAGATGAGTGGTCAAATGTCGAACCCCGAATATTGCGAGAGCAATGTTTCACGCCATGATCTATCGAAGCAGATTAATTGCCTTTTTGACGCTAGCACGGGTTTTACTTGCAAATTGTGATATTGGACGATTTATCAAACGCCAATAGAATTTATACTGTTAGAACTAAAGCTATTGTATTCTACTGATAACAATATATGGTTTATATTGTATATATGAAAGGTTGAAACATTCGTTTATATTCGCTATAACGATCTCCTCGGGACTTTAATGACTACAACAACAACTACATTCCACGTCGCCAAAATAATCAAAAAGATTGCTAGAGCCCAAGAACAAAGATCCACCATCATGTGAATGTTGAGGCTATTAGACACCTGAGAACATTGAAAAGGAGAAACCATTTGAATGGTAGTGCCTGTTAGTCTTAAGTGATAAACAGTGGTAAGTGATAAATTAGAACACAAGAATAGAGAATCTACCCTTTAATAGAGACTGTAAGTTATTGGAGACGTTTTTATGTGAAATATCCTTATTAGTAAATTATTAGGTTAGACTAAAATTAGTTATCTTAATTAAGATAGGCTGGATCGGAATATTTTATGATGTCTCAGTAAAGACACATGTATTAAAAAAAATGATATTTAAGTTTAACCGGACAAGGGATCTCATAGCTTCGATCTCGTAAAATTCAAAATTCGGAATTCAAAAATCATTTAATTCATATAGGTAACAAAATGTACACTTATGAACGTTTAAAAATAAATAAATTATATGAAATGCTTCTAATTTTACATTTACTGCCAGTTCTCAAATCAAAGGCGTAGAACAGAAAAGAAGAACTCTCAATAAACTCTCCGTCACTCTTTTTACTCACAAAGTTTTTTGTTTTACACAATGTTTGTAAGGAGCTACAACGATTACACTATATTCAACGTGATATCTTAAGTAATTAATAAAAATAAAATAAATTAAGAACAAAGATTTGTCCTCTATCAGCAGAGGCATGGTGAAATAGGAGCATTCACTTACATTCTCGTGGGAACAACACGCAACTGTACAATGTACACACCAACCAATAAGTATGTTTTATCAAGCCTTCTATTTCTTTCAAATCGTTGCAATTAATTGTTAAACTAAGAACCCAGACTTAACTCGAGCCGTCTAAGCCGTGGTAGCGGTGGTAGGGTGGTGGTAACGCTGCGTTTGAAAAGCGAAAGAAGACAAAACAAATTTGTAAAAGTGAATTGTAAATCTAGAATTTTAAGAGAAAATCTCATTAACAGCTATAAAACGATTCTATTTTATGAATACTATAGAGGTAGCGTAGTTATTTCTAAATTTTGATGTTATAACTATACTTTAAAACATGTGATACAAAATAACCGTGGTACTTCGTCAGTAATTAAAACAATTTAAGGCGCCTTTCCATTCCACCTTTACGAGATGTGAGAGAGCGGCGATCTGCACTTGCATTTGAAATATCAATCAAGTCAAAATCGAGATAAAACAAAAAGTTATATTTTAAAGGATTATACGCAACTACTTTAAAGAATTCACAATTTTTTAATACTCTAGTCTAATTTTATATAATATCATTTATATCATTTATCCTTTTCATTTATTTACTCTTTATATCTGTAGACATAAATACGCGGAGATAACTCGTGTCAAAAGTGAATACAAGATAAAATATACAATCAATTGATTTTTTTTTATAATCTTGTTTATAAAAAACTTCAATTTTGCATACAGAAATGATCAACAAATAAAACCACATGTACTTATTAAAATAAGTGTATTTTTAACTTTATAAAAATGATAACATAATAATTTAAGCAAAATATTTTGTTCTGAAGTCTATCCTTTAAAAAAATTCAATGTACCAAAAATGTAGTTCCCGGGGTCATCGATATCGTCAGACAGGAAGAACTCTTTAAAAAGTTGTGAAAAGTCATCAAAGTTGAGACTGCTCTTGTCCTCCGCTATCGTCTGGAAAGCGTCGACGGCTTCTTCTTTCGTGCCTCCGAAGATTTCGTGGACATTGAGAAACTCCTCTTCATCTATAACACCATCACCAGTCTTATCTAGGATGTGGAAGCAGACCTTGCAGAACAGGTTGTTCCATTCAGGCAAGGTCTCTGTGTCTTGGAGGTCCCACATTTTGATCCACTCGTCGGTGGATACTTGTCCATCACCGTCAACATCAGCTGCCTTAAATCCATCCCATATCTGGTTCTTGATCTCCTCGCCGTCCGTTTCCTTCCATCCTAGCTTCTCCAAGGTTTTCTCAAAGTCTTTTTTTTCGACGGCGCCACCTTCGTCGGCGTCGAAGAATTTTTTGAAAGCAAACTGCAGCTTCTGTATTCTCAGGTCGGACATCATTTTTATTGAATTAATTTGATGTGATTAATAATAATTTTAGTTGTAAGGCCCTATTTATATGATTTATTATCTCTTGATAACATATTACAGGTATAGTGGACGGTGTTATACACTCATTTTGTTAGCAATAAAATGATTACTAACAGATTACTCATAATACATAAATGCACAAAATAAGGAAAAGTGAAACATAATAGTTTCTAAGAATACACGATGAATACATGCATTCATTAATTCTTAATCGAAAGAAAATGGATATATTCAATTACAGAAATACATACATTATCCTTAGAGACTATGCTAATACGATAATGTCGAGAAAAAAAAAGGGTGCGTGTACTTATGTACGCGCGTAAGAAGTTATACTTCTTTGGCATTATTAAAAATAGTTTTTGATTGCATGCTAATAATTAATTACAATTAAATAATCAAAGACTGAAAAAGGAGTCATTATAGTCAATAAAGTTCAGTTTACATTTGAAAAATTAAATAAATAAATATTTATTATTATTCCCTTACATTAAGTGTAACATAAATTCTATTATTATTCGAATCTTCTGCATCTTCCGTGGGCAACTTCATTCTGTTAATTTTGTGTCACGGTGCGCGCGCATCGTAAAATTTCACTCTCATCAATTTTTCATAACGCGCCTAAAGAAGTATAACTTGAAAAATAAAATATAATGATGTAAATATTATTTGTTGAAACACATACTGGTCGCACATATCCCATAGGTATCCCAATATAAATAAATGTCTAATACTCTCAAATATGTTATATTATATTAAAAATTAATTAAATATATTATTATATATATATATCGATTTCCTGTTCACTAATAAAATACAGACGAAAAATGATAGTGGGTAATCATGCCAATTGATTATTTTTGCTTCGAGGAAAAAAGATAACATTTGAACATGATATCATTGTTTACACCTTGGTAATATGTGCAAATTCGAAATAACGTTTTTTATTCAAACGTATTTTTAATAACTCTGGTTTATTTTACATCATATTAGAACTTATATGGTACAGACTTCAAGATTATACAACGATGATATGAACGAAGAACTATAGGATTAGTTATATAAATCGATACTTTGCCAGCATAATAACGAATACTGTATAATAAGTTAATTAATTGATTATTAAAGGCCGGGTACGCACTTCCGTTAGGTAGGTAGGTACGCAACCTAACCTAACCTAACCTAATATCAGGTGAAACTCCTGGCCTTTTGCCCCCTATTATATATTTAAAAAAAGATTTTCCCGTTTCCAGGCACCATATTCTTTAAGTACCTGAGAGTTGTGTATTTGAGGTTTTTCTATTTTTTCTTGTAAGTCAACTATTAGTGAAAGGTAATTTAAAAGAATATTAAAAAATAAAACATATAATTTTTTTAGTACGTGACTTTCAAAGCGTTATAACTTTTTCTAAATGAAATATAAATACAATTATTGTAAGATTATATAAATAGCCTTTGTGTAGATTTATCAATTCGATTCACTTAATTATTTATTTATATTCGTTAGGCCGTTCGTAGCAAATATGTATTTAATTAAGGATTCTAATTTATTGCGACTACATAAGTAAAGCTGTTAGCTACCGACAATAAAATAATAACATAAGAGTTATCATGTATATTATATTCCATACTTAATTTTATTTGTTTAGATTTAACCCTATACATTAAGCCGTAGCTTGGGTATAGTAAGTTGACAGATAGAACGCATCTTGTAAAAAAAATATTATTAATATAGCCATGAGGGGGTCTAAAAACGCCTACAAAAAAGGTTAAGCAAGAGTTCGGCACGTATAACTAATCACAACATTGCATTGTAGGCGTTTTTAGACACCTCATGGCTATATTATCGCTCACAGAGCTCCATGCCTCTTTCACACATATACCACATCCTTACACACTTACTATAAATCATATACTTACAAGAAATAATTCATATAGCAAAACAACGTTTGCCGGTTCAGTTAGTATAACGATATTTAAGTTTCCTGACAAGGGTTCTCATAGCTCATTTTGTTACCTATATGAACACTTATGAACGTCAAAAAATAAATATATTATATGAAATGCTTCTAATTTTACATTTACTCCCAGTTCTCAAGGGCGTAGAACGGAAGAGAAGTACTGGCGATAAACCCTCCGCTACTCTTTTTAATCGCAAAGTTTTTTTTGTTTTACACAATGTTTGTAAGGAGGTGCAACCATTACACTATGTTCCACATGACATTTAAAGCTATTAATAGCTAATTAATAATAATAAAATAAATTAAACAAAGATTTGTCCTCTATCAGCGGAGGGCATAGTGAAATAGTAGAACTCACTTACATTCTCGTGGGAACAACACGTAACTGTACAATGTACACACCAACCAGTAAGCATGTTTTATCAAGCCTTCTATTTCTTCCAAATCGTTGCAATTAATTGTTTAACTAAGAATAACATCCCAGACTTAACTCGGGCCGTTTTAGCCGTGATAGCCGCTGAGAAATAGCAAAAGAAGACAAAACAAATTTGTAAAAGTAAATTGTAAATCTAGAATTTTAAGAGAAAATCTCATTAACAGCTATAAAACGATTCTATTTAGAGATTATATTTAAAAAATACTTTAGACGTAGAGTAGTTATTTTTAATTTAGTTATTATAACTATACTCTAAAACCATGTGATACAAAATAACTTCCTTCGTCAGTAATTAAAACTATTTAAGGGGCCTTTCCATTCCACCTTTACAAGATACCTTTACGGCGATTTTCTCTTGCATTCTAAATATTAATCAAGAATGTCTTTGATCGAGATAAAACAAAAAGTTATATTTTAAACGATTATACGCACTGTTTTAAAGAATTCACAATTCTTGCTTAGATTCTAGTCTAATTTTATTTCTGGCTCGATGTTTTTTTTTATAGAACATAACGCAAACGAGCTGGAAGCTCAGCTGATGTTAAGTGATACCGCCGCCCATGGACACTCACATTGCCAGAAGACTCGCAAGTACGTTGCCAGCCTTATAAGAATTGGTACGCCTCTTTCTTGAAGGATTGGTTGGGAAATACTTCAGTGGACAGCTGGTTCCACATAGTGGTGGTGCGCGGAAAAACTTCTGTCTCGTATAAATAGGATCAACATGTCTGGGGAATGTTGTTATTTGTTGCACGATGTTCGTACTATCCTATACAGTTAAGAGCGAGCAAAGTATATGCTTGAAACAATAGAACCTTATTAAAGCTTAGTCTCCAAAGTAATCACTTCTTTGTAACAAATGTTCGGGAGATCATGTAATTAAGGGGGTAGATTTTAACAGCGATTACGCTTAATAACGTGGTCATAAATATCCCTGAAGCCACTCTTGATACAGCCACAAACGGTCTGTAACGTAAAGTGGACTAAGAAATAAACTTACGCGTTTTAGCGTGTAATAATTTAAAAATGGCTTTGCTATATATAGAGTATAGGTATGTAAGTAATGGTAATTTGAAAGTTAGTTTGATTTAATTCAATAAAAATTCAAATAAAAAACTAATATTGTGTATGTAAACAGTCATTGAAGATGAAGAACGTAGCTGATTCATTTATAAAATCTATTGTCTTTGATTGACATAACCTTTACACATTTAAAGAAAAAACTTTTTACCGGATTAAAGTTATGTATTATTATAAATTTACAATTATTTAACATAATTTTAAATTTATCCGACGTTTCGCGTGCTTTAAATTATAAAATCTATCTTGCGAAGTATATATACGACTATACAATGAGTAGTTGTTTAAAAAAAATTGACTTAAAGCCGCTTTTTATCCGTTATTCCACCTTGTACCTGCCCCAAGTCGGAACTGGAGCTATAACTCGTCATAATTAGATCTCATCGTGCTATAAAATGTCCACTTTTATTCATTACTTCCTTAATTCTTTTTATATAATATCCTACTAATGTTTTTGGTAACTCTTATTCAAAATGATGACTTTGTGCAAAGATTGTTATCGTGACGCAAAATCTTGCCGACAACAAGTGATTGTTTAAAATGTTACAGATCGAATCGTGAATTCGTGAGACACGGAAAATTAAGCGATCCAAATTTTAAAACCACCCGATGTTTTATCCATTACGTAATTTGCATTACACTTTAGATGTAACTAAAAATAGCACTGCATTTAATCTATGCAACGTAGATAAAACGATATGTCATCTTTTTATCGGTGAAATATTATTTTCGTAAAAGTACAATGAATATACAGAACGTGTTAATAGATGTCAAGACAAATCTATCAAAATATAAAACAGATGAGCCAATCTAACAACAACAAAAAAAAAACTAAAATAGATCTGGAACCAAAAACATCACCCTCGATACTTTCGACGGAAAACAATTTTTCTTTGAAATATTGTAGATAGATAGATAGATATGGGAAAAATACATTTCAATAATATTTAAAAGTCGAAGTTCGAAAAGAATCCAGACGATAAGAACTAAAAACAGTAAACTTTTATTAAAATCTTCTTGCAGTTAAAAATAACGTAAAACTACGAGGGAAATGCATGCAAACTATTTAACAATATTTTCTTTAAAATTTTCCTATTCTAGTTACTTTGAAAAATTCATAAAAATTTTCCTTTTAGCCCATGCATCTTAATTAGAAATTACTGTTTTATTAAATATTACATTCATACTTTGCTAACAATGATTGGCCTAATTACATTATACCGTAAAGGCATGCAAGACTTTCAACAATTAAATTTTATATTTTACAATACAAACTTATGATGAACATTCCTATATGACTTTCGTTATATAAGCAAGAACGCGAAAATTAATACTACACTGATTTTTTAATTCTTTAAGATAATATTAGATAAGATATGACTTACGTGTTTCATTATCAAAGAATAAGATAATAAAGTCAATTTTTTAAATTATCATTAAAATATTAAGTTGTCGTTTGTTTAATTTCAGATTTTTTATCTATTAATATGCTTATGTTGTCATACATTTTGGTTTTCTGGTATATGTATATAGGTAGATTACAAATAAATAAATATCTTTTGGAAGTTAATTCACTATTTTAACACTAATTTATACTGCGTTTCAAATTCATCCCACGAAATATGAGATTTACGGTAAGCTATTTTTCGAAACGTTTCTTTTACCTCGTGTTTGGGAATACCTAAAGCTACGTGAGAGCGAATAAATTCCTTTTTGTCAACGACACCATTGTCCACCACTTCGTCTTGAAGGAAGTTCACTTTGCAATAGAGTTTCTGCCTCTCTTCTTTTTTATCTCTGGCACTCCACACTTCTATCCAATTCTCTTTATTTATTCTATCCTCTATTTTTCTAATTCTTTTTCCGTTTGCATCTTTCTTAAACTCCTTTATGCTGAGCATAAACCTTTGTGACGCCTCGAAATCTTGTTCTTCAATAGTTAAACATGACATTATACAAAATACTTGAGTTTAATTTGCCTAAAAATCCACACTACCTTAACTTAGCAGAACAAATGTCCTTTTCATTTACTCTTTATATCCATAGAGATAAATACGTGGAGATAACTCGTGTCAAATAAAAGTGAATACAAGATAAAATATCCAATATCAATTGAAGTTTTTTTATAATCTTGTATATAAAAAAAAACAATTTTTTATACAAAAATGTACAAAAAATAAAACCACATGTACTTATTATAATAAGTATATTATTGTAAGTATATAAAAAAATTATGATTATATACTCGTAATAATTTAAGCAAAATATTTTATTCTAAAGTCTATTCGTTAAGAAATTTGATTGTACCAAAAATGTAGTTCCCGGGTGCATCGGCATCGTCAGACAGGAAGAACTCTTTAAAAAGTTTTGAAAACTCATCGAAGTTGAGACTGCTCTTGTCCCCCGCCATCTTCTTGAAAGCGTCGACGGCGTCTTCTTTCGGGCCTCCGAAGATTTCGTGGACCTTGACAAACTCCTCTTCGTCAATAGCACCATCACCAGTCTTATCTTGGATGTGGAAGCAGACTTTGCAGAACAGATTGTTCCATTCAGGCAAGGTATCTTTGTCTTGGAGGTCCCACATTTTGATCCACTCATCAGTGGATACTTGTCCATCGCTGTCAACGTCAGCTGCCTTAAATCCATCCCATATCTGGTTCATGATCTCCTTGGCAACGTTGAAGATAACGTCCGTTTCCTTCCATCCTTGAAGCCTCACTAGCTTCTCCAAGGTTTTCTCAAAGTCTTCTTTATTGACGGCGCCACTTTCGTCGGCGTCGAAGAATTTTTTGAAAGCAAACTGCAGCTTTTTCCTTCTCACGTCGGACACCATTTTAATTGAATTAATTTTATGTGATTAATAAATTACGTTTGAGTTGTAAGACCCTATTTATATAATTAATTATCTCTTGATAAAATATAACAGGTATAATCGATGGTGTTATCCACTCATTTAGTTAGCGATAAAATGTGTATAATAGATTACTAATAATGCTAGTACGAAATTAAGAAAAAAAATTCAGTGCAATTTATTTTTCATGCATTAATAAATTCTTAATCAAAAGAAAATGTATTTATTTACAGAAATAAATACATTATCCTTAGAGACTATGCTAATACGATAATGTCGAGAAAAAATAAAATATAATATAATAAAGTAAATATTACATATATGCTTAAACACAATATACATAATATCGCTATTGTGAATTCACTCTGCAAACGCATAAATATGTCGATAGTGTCGGAGACAGCATTTAGTAGGCGCAACGTCTTTGATAAAGGGGATCTGTGCAACAGACTGGTCGAAAATATACCATAGGAATCCCATAAATGTCTAATAATAATAATTAATTAAATATATTAAGAAATATATCCGGATTACTGTTCATTAATAAAATACTGACAAAAACTGATAGTAATCATGCCAGCTGATTATTTGTGCTTCGAGGTATTAAGATAACTGCAATCATTGTTTAAAACTTGGCAAAATGTGCAAATTCGAAATTATGCTTTTTCCTTCAAATGTATTTTAATGAACTATAGTTTATTCTTCATCATATTATATCCGAGATTTAAATACTCCAAGATTATACGACGAGCATATGAACGAAGAACTGTGGAATTAGTTATAAATAAAAATCGTTACTTTGCCAGCATAATAACGAAAACTGTATAATAAGTTCATTAATTGATTATTAAAGGCCGGGAACGCACTTGCGACCCTAAGCTAACCTAACCTAACATCAGGTGGGCCTCCTAGCCTTTTGCCCTCTATTATATATCCTTTATTAGTTTAGTTTGTTTTTTGATCCTGTTTAGTTTTTTTTCTTAATAACTATAAGTTATATGTATTGTGGCACTACGGCCTACCTTATTTAATTTAATACTTTTTTTTTCTTTTCTTACAGATGTTGCGTGGAAGACATCGCTCGAAAACGATATGGCCGCCAGTTGCCTTTCTTTTCATTTAATTATGTAAAAAAATTATATTGTAATGCAACGAAGTGTTAATAAATAAAATTAAATAAAAAGTCTTTGTATGGATTTATCAATTCGAATCACTTAATTATATTTCTCTTCGTTAGGCCGTTCGTAATAAAATATTTTTTTAAATGAGCATTCTAATTTAATGCGACTACATAAGCTGTCAGCTACCGAAAATATTAAAAACATAATCATGTATATTGTGTCCATACTTAATTTTATAGTTAGATTGAGCCCTACACATTAAGCCGTAGCTTGGGTATAGTAAGTTGACAGATAGAACGCATCTGTCATGGTCCTTCACACACCCACTACCGACTAGATCAAGCAAGAAGAATGGACGCGGTAGATAAACAATAACTTTATTATTTGGAAAAAAATTCGACTTCATACAAAACTATTTAAAAATTACTTTGTTTACTTTAATTTAACAGAATTTATATCAATGGTCTCAAATATATAATAATATTATTATTGTAAAATAATTTTATAGACTTATTGCAAATTAACTAAATTTACATTGTAAAACTAGGTATTGTGGGCAGTGTTGGCCTAGTGGCTTCAGCGTGCGTCTCTCATACCCAAGGTCGTAGATTCGATCCCCGACTGTGCACCTATGGACTTTCTCTCTATAGGCGCAATTAACATTCGCTCGAACGGTGAAGGAAAACATCGTGAGGAAAAAGACACGGCTTAGAACCAAAAAGTCATGAAACAGATTCAGAAATCTGAGGCTAAGGATGTACCCTGGAACTCTTTTTGTGTAGAAATAAAACTATATTCGTTGCTTTTTAATATCTGTTATAAAAGCGTTACTAATAGCACTTAAGTCCAAAATAATCACTACCTTATTTACCATAGAGATTCTAAAATATTGTTTATTTGTTAATGTAAAAATATTTCTATTTCTTGATTGTTACATAATTATTTTAATGGTTTCATCAACTAAGGGAGCACCGCGTCCATTCTCTCGTATACGGTTGGCTAATGCGATAAAGAGAGATCTAATGGCGACAGAGCTGAACCCGGGAGAACGCCACTCATTTGCCAAATTGTCCCGGATTATAGAATTTTTTATCGCCCATTGCACTTACTTGATGCGGTTTATAGCTTCGTTGGAACTACGAGTTTATCGTGTGCTTTGGACAACATTTTTCTATAATTACTTTGCCACAGCTGCCACTAAATTTTCATTCAGGAATTGATGTGTTCACGATACTTATTTTCTTGAATGTGGTCGTATAACAGTCATATTGTTTAAAATAAAAAATAGACTACATTCTGATATTGTTTCTTTTGAGGAAGCTGTTATGAAAATGAAACTATAAAATGAAATTCATTTTATTATTATCTATATTTTAATCAGATACAAGCTATACAAAACTGATCAATCGAGCAAGACCGATGAAAAACTTACAGATATTTGACACTTTGATTTCACTTAACATCTAAAAGCTGGTTTTTCCGAAGATGAAGTTACCTGCTGCATTAGCGTCTTCCGAGGTGAAATATGCCTTCCATAGGTCTTGGAATTCAGACCAGGAAACATTTGCTTTGCCCTGTGACATTTTTCTGAAGGCAGCGAGGGCGTCATCTTTGCTTAGACCAAAGGACGCGTACACTGATGAGAACTCTTCGCCGTCAATTGCTCCATCTCCACTCGCGTCTTCCAGGTTAAAGATGAATTTACAGTAAAGGTTTTGCCACTCAAAAGATCCTGACGGGTTCTTGGCGTACTCATCCCACATCGAGACCCATTCGTCTACTGATATTTCTCCGTCTTTGTCACTGTCGGCCCTTCCTTGTAGGGCGTCCCATATCTTCATCAGTGAACTCTGAGTCTCCTTGTATTTAGCGTCACCGGGAGCCCAACCACGCAGCTTAGAAATATTCTCAACCGCTAGTTCAAAGTCTTTCTTATCAATGGATCCACTTCCGTTCCTGTCAAAGAAGGATGTGAAGACGTGGAGCAGCTTCTTCTTTCTGAAGTCGGAAACCATTTTGACTGTTGTGTTATCTTGACTTTGTAATTAAGTGGTCCAGGATGTGAGAAGAAGGCTTTTATATGCCGAATTATTCCGCAAGATAATGGCTATCAAGATGCAAGCCTTGGGTGACGTAAACATCTCTTATCATTTTGATATCTACCTGCAATGCAGTAAATAATGATTAACTTTAGACTAAGATAGGAAATAGAGTAATTAAATAAACTAAAATAGAACTCATTCGTAAATCTAATTCTTGAAACTCCTATTCATAAAACTGAATTTTATCACTCCTCCTTTACTGTGCAAAGTATCCTGCTATGGAATTCCCTACCTATTGATATTAGACGAGCGAAGTCCTTAAATTTATTCAAGAAGCTCCTTTTTGATCATTTTCTATCTGCCTCGTAATTAGCGTGCTAATATGTATTAATTATTGTGACTGTTAACTTTTCGATTGTATTTAACATTTTTGTTTCTACATATTTTTATTTATTATTATTTTATCTTTAGATTTTACTTTATTTTATTTTAGTTATAGTTACGTGTTATTTTGAGTTTTTTTTTTGTTAAAAATTTTTGCATTATTTGTAGAGTACACTCTACCCTCTGTAGGTGTTTCTTTTTCATTGTTCCACTTAAGGGTTGCCTGGAAGAAATCGCTTGTTAACGATAAGGCCGCCCGTTGCCTTATAACTTTTGTAACCTGTTTTTTTATTTCTGTTATGTGTATGTTTTTGATTAAGGTAATAAAGTATAAATTAATTAATTCATTCATTCATTTGTAAGGTATTTGCAATTTTGCTATTTCCCTCGATAATTAATTGTAGGTAGTTGTATGGATATAGTAAGGTTATAAGACTAGGCTATTTATTAAACTTAAAGGAAGACGTATTAGATGTATACCTTGAAAGATATTAGACACTGTATTATATATCTCTCTAATTATAATATAGCCCAATTATAGATAAAAAAATCATTTATATCCTATGACAAACTGCTCTATGTTCGGTTTCGCTTTATTTACTCTATATCAAAATTGCATTAGCTATGATAATAGTGACAGACAGTGTGCTAAACCTTGTTATAAACATTTGATAAGCCTCGTTCTATTCACGATTCAGACAATTGATAATGAAACAAAAAAACAGTTTATGTAAACTTTTTATAAAATCTAAATTACTGACATGACATATATTTATTTCATAATCCTACAGCTACCAAAAAATATATATAAAAACAAACAATTAAACTCAAAATATAGCCAAAGATGCCTCAGAATATAGCAAACATAATATTTATAAAAAGGTTCAAACATTTACAAAAGGATAAAAACAATAAAAATGATTCAATACATTTAACTAAGTGGTACCTAATTTGGTTGTGATGGTTTAAAAGTGAGGATATGTACGTGAAGGTGTGTATGTGGTGTGTGCTCATGATGCAGGTGATTTTGCTCTATGGATATTTTTAATACTCCTTTTAACTTTATTCCGCGATAGCTTAAACAAGTCAAGGCTTAAATATTGGTCCGGGCTGCGCGATAAAAAACTGAGATTACGATAACTGAAATTCAGAATTATATACTAACCTAACCTAACCAAACAATAATAATAATAGATTTTTTGGACAGCTCTGGCGCTACCAGCCTTAGCGGCTACGGCTTGCATAATGCCTGTGCTTTGTTACAGCGGGTGGGGGCTGCTCTTCCTCCGCGCCTCCGATTTTTTATATACACTCTAGGGGTAGGCCAGACAAGACCACGTGGATAGTGGGGTGCTCTGATTCGGTTTTGGGTACTTTTTGGATATTAAAGTAAACACTTTATTATTATTAAGAATTAAATAATACAGAAAGTTGTAAACAATTTAATACAAGTACTAATTAGGAAATACAAACGAGTAGGTATCGATAATTTCAAAATTTTCGGAACCCTATAATCTATCAACACGAAATTAGAACTTTCCGGACGTAACTTTTATTATCTTGATTTAACATAAGATTTAGATTTGTGTGTAACACAAACCACTATTTCTAATATTTTTAAAATACTACTCTAAGGAACTCTATTTAGATATTTAACCACAAGCCGTTGCCATTTATAAACGAGTAACATGTTGTTTGTCACAACAGAGTTTAAAAAACCGTAGCAAGAGTCATTGGCCACAATTTCTGTAATGTAATCTAAAGCTCTAGTTATGTAATTAATGCAAAATTCACATTTATATATTTGAAAGAATTTAAAGCCTCCATACAAATATAACTCATATCAACATAAAAAATATGTTTGGGATTACTTTTCTAAGAAGTCTTACGAGAAAGGACTCGAAGACATGTAAGTAAAACAAAGGACAAATGTGGACATAAAAATGTTCCGCCTCGGGGCAACTAACAGTCCCTTACGCGATGATATATTAAGAGAAACTGGTGTTGGACACGCAGGATCTTATGTTAACAATACTATATACCCTTGGTATATATACCGTATATATATATCGTGTTATTTATAAGTAAGAAAGCTATAAAAGGCTAAAAATGAAAAACTGAAATCCCGAAGGCAAAAATCCCTCTTAGTTTAGGGTGAAATACGTCACTATTATAGGTCGTTCTTATACTCTTTTTGTAACTTTATTTGTTGTCATCTATTAACTATGCAGTGACACTTACAAAAATGTTCGGAAGAGAAATTGGACCTAGAACACAACAATCTCAATTATTTGTTACAGTTGAAAAGCACAAGTGGCTAACTACCCATTCCCTCATAAGATATTTAACTACTTATCATTCAAATAGACTCAGAAACTCTGTTAGTCTATCCGTAGCTAGGTAGTAGGTAGTTAGTATGTACCGATATGTGTTCAATAATGTTTTTTTGCTCGTATTGTGAAGAGAAATATTGTCCAAATCGGTATAACATAGACCCAACAAGCGTACTTGTCTCTAATAAATTATATATAAAAATAGCCAATATCACACGATACAATTGTTTATTAAACGGATGTGGCTATAGTCTACTATGCTTATTTACGTCAATGTTATCGTTATTATTATTTGATAATCCCATTTGTGCAGCTGATAAAAAAACATATTGATAATATATTTATGTTACTTAATTTGATTTTCTTTACTTTTTATCTTCAGTAGCGATATTGTGTATATTATATGTTGAATATTATTTATTACATTATATTTAATTTTTTCTCGACATTATCATATTGGCGTAAATAAATGTTTGTCTTTGTTGTCTTGGTGTATGCGAATATGTTTTCGCTACATCTGCATGCCTAAATTGCAAGCCTAATAAGCGCAACACAACTTTCACATTGAGGCTTTCAAATTAAGGAAATATGAAAGTAATACCGCGAAGGAGAAAGTCTAATGAAAGCTGAGCTCGTACAAACCATACAAGTTCGTCGGTATGCCTCGATATTATGATCATTGTAACAAAAGACCTAACATACAACATCTCATACTTATATTTGTTATTTTCTAGACTAGATTACTGGATATGAATTCGTAACATAGTTTAACAATGCGAGATAATATACGGTAGGTAAATGATGAATTATGTTAATATCACCTTTTTTCTGATTTCAATTTTGTTTCAAACTGCAATATTGTCGCTCTTGATAACAATATTTGTATTATAAGATATCACGTTTATTCAAGATAAAAAGACAACAAAACGTACAGCCGGAATCATATTATTTTATTGTTATATCATTATAAATTATTTGTGAGATTTTTAACTCAAATTTTGTAATTCACAATTATGTTTTTGACTTCCACGCAATAATCATTTAACAATTTCGCATACTATGTATTATTCGTATGAAAGTGTTTCTACGTGTTAATTAGGCCTTAGTAAGGTATATAGTATATATTATAACAGAGTCACATCCAGAGGAGTAGATCCTTAGGATATTATTTTTAATACTGCACAATGCAGGTAGCGCTACGCCGTGTAAGACGACCTCGTTACGCCGGCTAATCCATGACTGCGCCGACATATTACTCGTTTCCTTTATACTTTTTCAGGTAGAGAATCGAAGTAACGGATTTTTTAATGTTCCATAATATTTTAAGTTATCCCATTCAATTAAATCTATGTGAAATGAAATGTCACGTCTGGTTCGTTAGTCTTTAGAAATTTTTGTATGTACGAGACAATGTTAACATAAGTATTTGGAAATACATAACAGTATCAAACAGAGAATACTTGTGCTAATGAACTAAATACGCATTTATTTATTTCTTAATCCTACAGCTAACAATAATCAATTATTATACTAAAGATATAGCCATAGATGGAATACATAATATATATAGGTTCGAACATTTACGAAAGGAAAAAAATAGAAATGATTAAATAAATTTAACTATTTAGCTAGCCGAATTAAGTAATACTTAATTCGGCTGTGTTGTATGATGGTGCGTATGTGGGGTGTGCTCATGATGCAGATGATGATTAAGCATATTCCGTGAAAGCTTAAACAAGTCAAGGCTTTAATAGTGGCCGTTGTATTGAATAATATATAGTTTATTGCTTAAGTTGTCGTGTCGTGTGGTTATGGAAAATGTGAAGAAACTCGCGATACCGTCTCGGCCGCAATATTAACCGCAAAGCATGTGGGAACACATTGTTTACACTATTTATTACTATAGTTTTACATACGTTGCAGATTATAATATTTATGACGACGAAAATGAAATATTTTTAATAAAATTCCTTAAAGCATGTAATTTAATATACTTTTTATTTTTAGTGCTCCACGTGAAATGAGGTACTTACTGTATTGTAGATTGAATTGTGTATCTATCCAATTTTGATATTTCATTTGAAAATAATCTTGTTATTTTCTGGAGAGATAATTTATACTTATCTAAAAAGTTTTCAATTATTTTTACAATTCTACATATCAACGGAATAAAACTCTTTTACTGCTGATAGAGGACAAATCTTTGATTTTTTTTATTATTATCATTAATTAACTATTAATTACTTAACATGTCATGTGGAAGATCGTGTAATGGTTGCAGCTACTTACAAACATTTTGTAAAACAAAAACTTGGAGATTAAAAAGAGTGGCGGAGAGTTTATTGACAGTTTTTCTCGTCCGCTCTACGCCCTTGATTTGAGAACTGGCAGTATATGAAAATTATAAGCATTTAGCATTTAATTTGTATTTCTTTTTTTTTCTTTTTCTTTTTTTTATGGCTCTGGCACGATTTGTGCATTAGCCAGCGTCAAGTATAGGATTTTTTATAATTCGTGCTTTGTCTTTAGAAATTCGACCATGTCCTCCATGTACGGTTTAGGCAATCGCCCGGTACCGCACAACCCTCCCAAAGGCCGAGAACTTTCTATTTCTTTATTGACGTTCATAACTGTACATTGCATTACTACCTATATGCATAAATGATTTAGAATTTGAGGTTAGATCAAATTGATTTTTCGTTTTCTCTAGTACGTAGTTACTTAGTATGTTTACAGCCTTATATTATTATTATTTTCTTCTATAATAATACTTTTTTTTCTCACAGTGGGTGCCTGGAAGAAATCGAAAGCGATAAGGCCCTCCTTTTCATGTAATAATGTTCAATTTATATATTGTAATGCAATAAAGTGTTAATAAATATCACATACTCTCGAGTAAAGACTTAGCTTTCAAAAAAACCTTGGTAAATACTATTTTTATCTTGAATAATTAAATTTAAAAAATAATAGACGATTTTATTCCTCTTCTTCTGGGACCAAATTTGTATCTATGAGTTTGTCATTTTACGTTTTAAAGTCGGTAAAGGCACCGCTGTCATTACTATTTTATAGCGATTTTAATGTGCACTCTCTCAAAGCGGAATGCTTTTAAAAATACTTAAAACAGGAAGTAGTAAACGCAGGATCTGCGGGTGCCTCCCTTCTCCCGTGATTACTGCGAGCACTTAGTTGCAATGCTTCAAAATATTATATACTATCCGTTTCTCATTTAGGCAGGCGCTGTATCTACCTTATAAATGTACCACGTTTAGTTTATTGCGTGTTATTATGTGATATAAGAAACCACAAAAGGATCAATTACTTTCATACAGCCCTGTCGGACAGGGAATATGGACTATCACATAATAAACAACTCGCGCCCATTCCCCTGCTATTGCGAGTCGTTCGATAAACGCGTAAGCGGTAAAGCTAAGAGTGAACACTCACTAATAATAATATTAATAAAACTTAATTCATGACAGAAAAATATGGTTTTGACAAAATTTATGTTACACTACAACGGCTCGTGTGTTGTGGGTAAAAACAAACAAAAGATACAAATATTCCGTTGCATTTTTATAACATTGTTTTTAAGATGAAGTAGTTTTAATATTACATTTAATCAAATACAAGTAACAATAATTCAACAATACGTTTAATACCTTAGTAGGTATGCGTGAATGTATGAGAATGATACTACAAGTGACAATGATATTTCAGCAAGAGAAGGACTTTTATTAACGCATTCGCGTCGGTATGGCGGGCTGTAAGTCACACCGGAGAAGTATGGCAAGATACTGCTTTCTCTTATTTTTTTATGGACTATCGGAAAATACTAGAATGTTTGTGGTACAAATCATTTGATACACTCACTAATCCGACGAGTTTGACTAACGCCCACGCAAATGGGCCGCCAGTACCAGCGCTATGACCATCATTTTTTCTTTTTTTTAATTGCGTAATAAGACCCCTGAAGAACCGACATACTGGTACAAATCATCCACTATTTTGTGTCACAATCTCCTGGCCTATCATAAATGTACTCGGAAGCGATTTCTCTTCAATAATTACGATTAATCAACATTTATTTTATAATCTTACGTAACAACAACAGTTCTAACAAAGAAATTAAGTATAGAGGATATGATTAAATTTAGAGGTAAAAAATTAAAAGGGGAGTTGCAATAGATGACACGACGCAGGACCTAGGAACTAAGGGTAAAATTCGTGAGCGCTAGGTATGATTACCGTATGTCAAAAACGTTTTCGATATTGAGATACGGGAGTCCTTTCTTTAAAGATACCATGAATTTGAAAATTCGTAGAAATTTCAATTTCTTAGACAATATGCTGGATACATAAAATTTAAAAAAAACGGGTGCGTGTACTTATGTACGCGCGTAAGAAGTTATACTTCTTTGGCCTTCTTAATTTTTTTAAAATATAATTAATTAATAATATTTAACGTAAACAATTTAATAATATTAAATATTTAGTATATTATTAAATTATTAATTAATATTAATAACAATTGTTATTCTTATTTATTATTTTATTATATTATTAATTCAATTTAATAACTTGGTATGTTTCATAACCTTTTAACTAAGTAACAATAGGTCTTTGTGAAAAAACATTGCTAAATTTCTTTGAAAAAATAATTAAAACTCCTGTATTTGTTTGAAAGGTAAATGTCATTATGGTCATTCAAAATTCTTTGCTAACTTCACGCATATTCTATTTCTTTTTACTTGTAGATTGTCTTATTCCCATCTCGCTCGCGCACGCTATAATCACACTGACAACTTTGTGTCACGGTGCGCGCGCAATCGTAAAATTTCACTCTCATCAATTTTTCATAACGTGCCTAAAGAAGAATAACTTCAAAAATATTTAAATTTATAAAAAAAAAAACAAAATAATTTCTCAAAATATATTTCATTTATAATATAACTAAGACTTAATTAAGTATACACTGTTTATAATGTACATTCTGATACAGTCGTTAGGATATAATACAATTAAATTTTATTAAGTTATTTTACATACCTCAAAGATAAAATTATTATTATAACTTTACCATACATTATAAATATTGTAGGATGCAAAACATTATTCAAAACATCAAATTAATATATTAATAAACTTTTAGAATTACTAAATAATATATTATATTTAAAAAACATTTCATACAAATAGTATTATGTGATCAAACAATTTTGATTTCTCAGTGCATATCATTCAATAAATTATCTTCAGTTTAGATCGTAACCGTAAGCAATTAAACTAAGGTAGCTGGGAAAACTATAATAACGTGACACTCACAGGCAAGCTTTAAGTTAACAATTAAATGTAAGAAAGTCATCAATCACGCCTTAAAATTTCCTTTGAAATCAAAAATCAATAAAATTGGAGTAATCGGTGATTGAGATGTAATCAAATTATTCCGTCAGGGGAACCGGAACTACCGCGACTGCTGGTCGGCCAAGGTGAGGAGCGTCTTGATGGCCGGAATGAAGCTGGCCACCAGAGCGAAGTCCACGTCTCCGGCCAGAGACATGATGGCGCGTTGAGCGCCGTTCAGGTCTCCGCTTTGGACGCACTGCACGCACGAGTGGAGGGTCCCCAACGAACTGTCCGAGAGCTGAGGGAGAGTTGATTCAATTAGACCTCTTTTACTTTGGACCACTAATCGCAGATCTGTGGCCGAGAAGGTCTAGGTCTAGTGGGCTCAGGCGATGACTACTCCCGAAATATACTCATGATATTTATGGGCGAGGCGCAGCCCGCTGGTTGGCCCTTTTGCTATTCATCTTACTGACATATTTAACAATTCTGGGGAAGATCTCTGCTCGAGGACATTTTATTAAATGTATATTCTATTATCGAAATTATTCTTAATTAAAGGCCAGTCGTATAAACGTAATGTGGGGCAGTAATGAACACGAAATTCTAAAAACTTAAAAAAACTAAAAAAAACTAAAAAAAACTAAACTTAAAAATCAAAAATTAGTTATCTATGATATTAGAAAAAATACAAATAAATGTTAATCTGTTTCATACCCTATTAGATCGTAGTAAGTCGTACAAATTCTCTAATTTTTTCTGAACTTCTTGGAGTTTTCTCTTCGCCACCTGGAAAATAATAATGACAGAATATGGTGCACTTATTCGCTCAATAAATTATTAATGGAACAGACGGTTGAACATGACATAAATATGTAAAATTAGATGTATTTATAAAATTAAATATGGAATTAGTGAATAATAGGATTCAGTTTTTTGATTTTTCTTTTTTAGTTTTTGACCAATAGGTTACAATTAAAATAATAATAATAATACCGAGCTAGTGGCATTGTTGACGCAGTCGTGTCTCAGCTGCTCAAAAATAGTCTGCAAAATCTGATGCTGCTCCGGAATAGGGCCTTTGGGCACGGGAGCCGGCTGCACCGGAGCTGGACTCTCCGTCTGGAAATTTATATTTCACCTCTCGTAGTAAAATAATGTTTGAATAATATCGAACTTAAATATTGTTAATTTATAAAGTCTATCTTCTAATATATAAAATTCTAGTGACACAATGTTCGTCGTTCCCATACTCCTCCGAAACAGCTCGACCGATTCTTGTAAAATTTTTTATGCATTCATTAAGTCATTCATTAAGTCTGAGGATCGGCTACTATCTCAAACCCCAAAATGTTAAGGGTCGTCCATCACTAAATTTTAATTTTTAGATAAAGTTTTTGTTTTTATTTTTTTATGATGCAGCATACAACAATACATACAACCCTTAATTTTCACCCCTCTACGATCAATCCCTATTTTATATGATTGTAGATAGCTATTTTTAACAAACTAAAAAATGTTTCCTAGAAATAATATACATGGCAAAACAACGTTTGCCGGGTCAGCTAGTAATTTATAATTTAGTGAGACATTCCTTGATTTCTTAATAAAATGACCCCAAATATGACCATCACTCCCCGCTTCACACATTTTGTTATGAATAATATGGCTACAGGTAAAAATAATGTATGAACTTCAACATTACTAACCCGTTGATATCCCTGCTGCTGATACTGTCCTTGATACTGATCTGAATACTGCTGAGGGAATTGTTGACCAGGAAACTGGCCCTGTTGCCCCGGGAAAGGCTGTTGATTAAACTGCTGTTGCCCGGGTAACTGTTGTCCCGGATATTGTTGCTGACTTGGAATTTGCTGTTGGCCGGGGAACTGTTGTTGGCCCGGGAACTGTTGTTGACCCGGGAATTGTTGTTGACCCGGGAACTGTTGTTGACCCGGGAATTGTTGTTGACCTGGGAACGGTTGTTGACCCGGATTCAGCGGGACGTGCTGAGGTTGCTCAGCGCCGAATAATGGATGAGTGATCGGAGCCTGTTGTTGGACTTCTGGCTTTGGCTGAAACAGGAAGTTCTGTATTAATATCTCGATCGCATAACAAAAAAAGAGAGTAATACAAATGGTTGTATGTGTTATATATAGATTGTTGTTTGGACTGCTAATATTTTATTTAATAAATGAAGTTATAAACAGATATGATTGAAAATACAACTCGGAATGAAAAACCACGCCCCACCCACCACATCAAGCTTCAATAAAACTCCTAAAGAACAACTAAACTGAAACCGATAAAACCATGCTCACACATCTCTGATGTTCATGCTCTTTTGTTAAACAAACTGACAAATAAAGTTACTGGAAGAACTAAAACTTCAAAATTGTTCAGTTCGTCCGTTTGTGCGATACCTCGTGGCTAATAATGTGACTCCAGTGCCTGGTGCCCGCGTGTAAGGGTGACATATCTTGGTCATATTGCTGTATCGATTAAATAAATAAATAAACATTTAATATATAAAAAATTCTAGTGTCACAATGTTCGTTCCCATACTCCTCCGAAACGGCTCGATCGATTCTTATGAAAATTGTATGCATATTCAGTAAGTCTGAGGATCGACTACTATCCATATTTCAAACCCCAAAATATTAAGGGTGGTCTTCCTCTAAATTTTAGTTTTTATTTTTAGATAAAAAAATGTATATGTAATGTTTTTTATTTTTTTATGATACAGCATAAAAAAATACATACAACCCTTCACCCCTCTACAATCAACCCCTATTTTTATTATAGTAGCTAGTTATTTTTAAAACTAAAAAAATGTTTCCTAGAAATATACATGGCAAAATAACGTTTGCCAGGTCAGCTAGTTATAATATAAAATTATACAATTAATTAAACTTTCAGCTAAACTCTCGAATACATGCGCATACACACCCATTCACGCACTCACTCATCCACTCATTCTTAATTTGTATTATCTTTTTTTAACTGTTTTAAACATGTACCACGCAATAATTATTTTCTAGTTACCCACAACACAGGGCCTCGCGATATATGAATTCTGTCACAACCTTTTTGTCATAAATAAAATTCTTATTATTATTAATCTAAACAAAGTTCCCGTTTACCTTAGGCTTAGAGGTCATGACGGGCGGGTCGTTCCATCCGGGGGCGACCGGTTTGGAGGGAAGAGCGGGAGCGGCGGGTTCGACTCCCTGCGAACCATAATAGCTGCCGTTGGTTTGACCCGGTTGGTTCACTTGGTTCGAGGGGTTGGCTGGTATATTCGCTGGGTGCATCGTCGGGTTGTGGGGAATTGGATTTAATTGATGGGACGGGTTTAATGGCAGGTTTGGGTTCAAGGGTGGGTTCATAGGATTGGGTTGGTTGATGGGGGTGAAGTTGTGTGAAGGGACACCGGCGGGATTGTATTGGTCGGGAATTGGACTATTGTAACCGAATTGTGGTTGATTCGTGACCGCGTTGTTGAAGCCATATTGGCTGTAAAGGGGGGCGGATTGCACCGACGGGTCCACTTTGTATTTGGAGCGGGATGTTATACCTGAAAAAGCTATTTTTATTATAAAGAGAAAAAATAAATGACACCTATGCAACACATTGTCTATACTTTGATTTTTAATTCCGTAGAATTCTCACAGCTATAATTTTTTGACATGTCAGAGATTACAAACCTTTTTGGTCGGGTATATATTTCAATTTCAATATGAGTCTGAACATCTGAGTCAGTACAAATAGATAGAATATAAAGAATACGTAGCAATTTTTAAATTGCCTTCAAGTAAGTCAAATTTGTTCCATTTCGACGGAGAACTTTTTTAGTAGCAACACTTATGAAATGTCAGAATTCTACGGGATTAAAAATCAGAGTTTCAAATAATATTTCGAATATCAAAACAAGGTAATTATTTCTTGCGGACATAATGAATAACAATCGCTGTATTTATCATAGACAATTTTAAAAATTAATTCCTTCTTAAAATTAGCTACCTAAATCAAACTTATCCCCATAATTAGCCCATATAATATTTGTATGATTGATCAAGACGTACCGGTCTGAGGTCCCACGCTTCCAGGTCGCGAGTGCTGCGAAGGAGGCGCCACTTGCGCAGGCGCAGCTGGCACTGGCGCGTTCCACGGGTTGGATGCTCTTTGCCACTGCTCTTCTGGCTTCGGTGCTGTAAGGGTTTAGAGAAAATAGCATACAATAAAAAGCGTTGAAGTAAAATTATTTGGATTTAATTGTTGTATCTTGATTGGTGATTTTTTTTACGAGGTAAGTAGATGCCTTCTGTGCCTGACCCGAGCCGACATCTTTAGATCTAACACCCTAATAGATTTTCATAATTTCCTCACGAGATTTTCCTTCACCACATGAACGAGTGTTAAAAGAAACATGTATTAGTGCACGACCGGGATTCGAACGCACGACCTCAGTTGTCGATTGAGAGGCGTTCAAATTATAATCATTACAACTTAAAAATGTAAAAAAATAATAATTCGTTACTCATTATGATAACTGATACTCACGAAGCGCTGCATTGTTGGGCAAGAAGTTGTTCGGTTGAGTCCGTTTCTGCGAGTGTTCGCTCGCCGTACGGGTCCTGCTCGTGAACTGCTGCTGTTGAGGTTGAGGGTGTTGCGGGTGTTGCTGAAATAGACGTCATATGATTAATTATTCCGGTAAAGAATAAATTTTTAAGTTAACTTCACAAGTTAAACTAGACAAAATAACAACATATTACCGTTACGTTAGAACCATTTATAATACATAATAATAATAAATAGTTTAATTGCAATGAATGTGATACATTAAGTTTGATTAATTATAAAAATCTGCACAATCAGCCATATAAAAATAACAAGTTAAATTATGTACGTATAATTTTTCCCTCCCACGCTAAAAAGGCTTGCCTTTAAAATATTTAATCACCTTCCACTTGAAAGCATTACACGACAGTGATCTATATCTATCTGAGATAGATCTATAACTTCTGAAATGGTGGTTAAATAGTTTGATGACCATGGCGTAGAAATTTTTCGAATCATTTTCGATACGTTTTTACAGCCATCTTCTAGCATATATAATATTGGTACCGTCAAAATACCGAGTTCACACATTACATATATACGTATATGACAATACCTGCGCAAATCTGTTCTGTGCCAGCCCTAGGGCTGTGGCGAGTCGGTCGTACATTTCCGAAGGAGACCCCTGGAGAGCGGTGAGAGCGCTTTGGAGGCAGCCCTGAGAGGCCAATCGCCCCGCGTACTCTGTCAGAATACTTGTCAAGCTGCCTCCGTCCTGGAAAACAATAACTGTTGTGGAGACGTTTCGTGTTTGACAAACAACTATTGTTGGGACAGTACAGCAGGATTTTTTTAAATAAATCAGTAGGCGCTACAACATTTTTAGGTCTGGACCTCAGATTGCTGTATCTGTTTCATGATCTTTTGTAAATCTAAGCCGACGACTTTTTGGGTCTAAGACATGTCGGTTTCCTCACGATGTTTAGCTTCACCGTTCGAGCGAATATTTAATTCGCATATAGTTTAGAAAGTCCATTAGTTTACAGCCGGGTATCGAACCTAAGACCTCAGAGATGAGTGTTGAACGCTGAAGTCACTATGCTAACACAAAATTATTAAAAATTCAGCATTAAAAACACTAGGAAAAATATATAAATAAATAGTTTGGTTTTTGCATTTGAACAAGTACTACGAACTAACCTGCACTGGTCTACCGCGCGTAACCGCAGCCGTTTTTAGTAACAGAGCGAGTTGGGCTCGTCTCGTCAGCTCTGCTATATCGTTGACGTCGCGTTTCTCGCGCGATAACCGCGCGGCTAACGCGTCCCCGGCCGCACTCACCACGTAGCATAGCTGGGCCGCTTTTTTGTAGGTTTCGTCCGATTCCTCGGATAACTTGTCGCCTAATAATTCTGAAACATTTGTGAAAAAACTGTGTAAAATTTCTTAATATGTGCCTATATTATGATTTCCATCTTTGGTATCTTTAGTATATTTGTTGTTTGTTATATATATGTTAGCTGTAGGATTACGAAATTAATATTATCACTTCAAATAAATGTAAAACATTACGCTACATAAAGAACTTGTCATGTGAAATAATGTATCAATTAAATAATTTGATTGTCGGATGCAAAGTGATACTTCGATCTCGGGAAACCGCAAGTACGTTGCCGGCTTTTTAAACGGTTAGCATTCCTTTAAAAGCTCTCACCGCAGTAGTGCGGCAGGACATCGGTGTCCGCGTGAGTGACGAGGGTGGCCAAGACGTCCTTCCAGCTCTCGGGAGCCGAACTCCTCACGAGCCCCTCCCACTTGCTTCGCAGAAGACTTCCGCTGAGGAGAGACACCGGGTCTGACGCGTTGGCGTTCAAATGGTATCGCTGGACTTTGTAGACCAGCTCTTGGCTGCCTGAAAATATATACTCTCATTTTATCATACAATAAACCTTAATTTCAGTATTTAGATTTAACTCTCGTCGTTAGTTCATGCAGACATCGTCAGCGGGTAATTAATGTAGAATAAGATTCCAGAAATGTAATCTGTTTTTTTTAAATTATAATCTAAGTAAAAGATTATTTGTTAAAATTATATAAAAATTATTGATATACACCAATGCACAATGGTGACTTTTTAATCACGCAAAAAACAAATATTGATCAGAAGTAATAGTGCTCATACCCAGAGAAGCGATAATAAGCGCATCGGCCACTCTGTTCGTGTCGAGACAGAGTTCCACAGCCTCTTCCAAGTTTCCGCAGACCAGAGCTCGGCAAATCAAACTCGTTGATTCTGAAATCATTTTTAGACCTAAATTAGTGATATTGTTGGAATTCGATAATACTGCAGCATGTATGCCCACAAATTTTTTGAAATTTGAAAACATCGAGACAGAAGAGTCACGGTTTCATCAAAACTGGCTTAGTAGTTTTTTTGCATATTGACACGTATTCAAAGACAGTTCAATTCAGCTTGAATTACTTTAAGCTGAATTTAACTTTCCGAGTGCATCATTAAACATTTAGGTCTAACTGTGTTCATTCTCATTAAAACATACGTGAGAAAAATATATATTAAAAACATAAAAAGTATAATATTGCGCCACCGTCGCGTCGTACGCTGTTACTGCATTAGAGTACCAAAAAGCTTCGCAGACGTATTCGAAACGAGTCCACTATTAATTCCCGTATCCCAGAGGTTGTTGTAAAGACTCGTTCCGAAATAGGTTATATTTTACGATCGTGATTTTATAACTGTATATGATTAGTGTTATGTCGGCTACGTGTGGGATTTAAGTTTAATTTAATACTTATAAATACCCACAGGTCGTTTATATTTTTTAAATCAAAATGCATGTTGTGTTTATACAGCTAATTAATGTTCATTAATTTTCTGTTTTCCAATTATCAATTCGTATTAAAATAGCTTTTTACGAATTTAGCACTGCATTTACAATTATTAATGTCCTACAATTGTTATTTATCACTTGCACAAACAACATGTGGACCATTATTACACCATGCTTGCAGCTCCTTACTAACATTGTGTAAAACAAAAAACTTGTCTATTAAAAAGAGTGGCGGAGAGTTTATTGCCAATTCTTCTCTTCCGTTCTACGCATTTGATTTGAGAACTGGCAGTAAATGTAAAATTAGAAGCATTTAATGTATTTTTTTTTTGACGTTCATAAGTATACATTGTGTTACCTACATGAATAAATGATTTTTGACTTTTGACTAACATTAAAATTTAAAATCATAAACCGCTCAAAGACATTACCTTCTCCGTTCGGGATAACCACATCTGTGGCAGTGGTTTCTAAGTCGAGATTCGCTAATTTCCTTTCGATTAGGGTTTGAGCCTCCTGAAAAGCCAAGACTTTTATGAACTACATTTAACATGAAACAAAGCTAAAACGATTTTACACTACGGCGTTCATTACAAATATTAGTTGTCGAAATGCAAAAGCTAATTACCGATATACTCACCGAGAGATCGGTGCTGGTGTCGGTCGAAAGTTCAGCCTCCGTCTCCGTGGACTCGCCCTGAGAGCGACGGACAGACAGAATAGCCCACGGTTACACATAGCGACATTAGCCACAAACAGCCCACGTTTCTTACATTATTTGTTAATTGTAGCGTTTGGACACACAAAACAGGCTTTAGCAAGATAACTTTTGAAATTATTATTTATGAGTTTTGCTCTATGTAATGTTTTACAAGAAAAACTAGACGCCCACCAGAATAAAAGGGATAGCGGGGAAGGGTTGACAAAAGGTGGCGAGGATGAGAGACAAAGAGGGTTTCTCTCCGTCGGAGGTCGTTTACTAATGTAAAACATAGTGACATGGACTTGTAATCCTAATTATGTAGTACTCGATACAGGCTATTTTTATTTTTTAATGTTTACAAGAGTTTAGTATAGTTTTTGATTTAAAAAATACACACTTCCACCAGCAAAAAGTCACTAACGAGTTAACGGGGGAAGAGCAAGTTAAACAAATGACATACAATATCTCGTTTAATTGTGATTGGTCAGAGTCCCTCCAATCACAGATACGCGATACCTTTATTTGCGTTTCACCAATAACAATCTAACGTGACGAGGTATCGTTTCGTCTTTCTGCTTCAATATATAACCTCAAATAGCCATTTAATGTTTTTTTATTTATCTCAAAAGATATTGAAAATAGATCGAACGCTTTTAACAAGTTCATATGAATTTAGTGACCTTAGATTCTTTCGATCTAAATTATTATCGAAAAAGCTTGAATTAATTGCGTTTCTTTAGCTATTAGTGCATCCCACAATCTCAAATCCTATGAAACTCAAATGTTCTACAATTCTTCGAAAGTTCTCTTGATTTCCCTAACTATTAATAAGCGAAAGAATATCGAAACATGAATTAGAAGCTGGCGATCACGATACATATATACATACACATTGAAATGAATATTTGAAACTCACCCGGCTCAAAAAGGCTGTGTCGTTTTGGATGTCTCCAGCGTTTTGACTTTTGAACTTCGATGGGATCTCGTCTTGCTTGTAACCTTTAATGTAAATTTTATTTTACATAATTTTGCATAACGTATTTAAAAAATCGTATACAACATTTTCGTTGTTTGAATTTTTCGGAAGATGATTTAAACGGTTAACGAGTTAATTTTACTATGAATTTTACATCTTTCTGTATTGTTACAAATTTGCTTCTTGAACGGCCCCTAGTTCAAGTAATACGTAAGCACAAGACATGGATCTAGATGAAAACCTAGACGAAACATTATAAAGAACATTGTTTTGTTCGAGCTTTGCTTACTTTTTCTGACAGGGAGGGGGGAATAATTGTAGTAAATCTGTTTACGTAAAACTTGAACGGCCTCTTACCAATTAAAAACCTTAACCCCGACTCGAGGTGACCCCAAGGTCATTCACAAATGCAGAGCGTGTCTGACGCCCTTGAATGTCAAAATATAAGATAGATAATATTGCCATTTCCTTAAAAATATTTGACTAGGATAATCAAAGATGTCGAGAGTGAAAAGTACTCACCGAGCAAGTTAAGCACTTCAGTGCGGAAAGAAGGAAGGAAGTTGGCCCGAAGGAAGAACCACGTGTACCGCTCGTGTTGGTCGGAAGACGCGTCTCCCTGCTCACGACAGTACCTGGAATTGTCATTGTAAAATACACCTTAACATCGGGCAATAAGGACTACATTACGACGCCTAATTCAAATTCCATTTATGTTTCCTATAACTAAAAATAAACAATAA
Organism: Pieris napi; assembly: GCF_905475465.1. Taxonomy (NCBI): domain Eukaryota; kingdom Metazoa; phylum Arthropoda; class Insecta; order Lepidoptera; family Pieridae; genus Pieris; species Pieris napi. The sequence continues at coordinate 449,270 of NC_062255.1, forward strand.
AAATGTTTTTTTAATGAAAGTGTAAACTAACTCTGCAAGTCTGTCGGCCGCCTGAGGGTCACGGCTCAATGTGAGAGCCAAAACTTGTTCCAGCGACACCGATTTCTCCACCAACTCTGGCTCACTCACAACCTGTAAATTATAAATATGGTGAAGACATTTTTTATATCTTTTAATCAACTGAATAATGATTAAAGGGAAAAAGGTATACCTGCGTGATTTGCACCAATCTCCTAACTTCTTCGCTTTGTGGACACTTGTCAAACGTTACCAGTTTTCCGCCAAACTGAAAGAAATACATTGTTAGTAATATTTCTATGAAAAGTAATATTTTGTTAGTTTCACAATTATTTGAATTGGATTTTTTTGCGACTGAGGCGCAAACTAGCTGCTGCGGTCTCTGGCACAATGACCAGCGCTGTGGAACATTCTGCTCTTCAGCACAATGCTGAGCCAATTACAGCCACAGCACACAAGCATTACACACTTGAAACGAACTGAATGGGAAAAGGGAAAAAATTGTTTTTTTTTATATATATATTCTCACATTATATTTTTTATCTAATATTTTCTTTGATTATTATTATTTTATGTGTTTTTGTTTGTAATAAATGATATGTCTATGTCTATAAATTTCATTTGGTTTTTTAAGTTAAATAAATTTTAATGAATGCAACTTTATACATATTTCAACTGTGATAAATAAACTCACGGCAAACTTGGCTGCGCTGGGCCTCTTGAGCCAAGCCGGCGGGTTCTTCGGCAGAGGGTTGGGCGCCGAGGCGGGCTCAGCTCTGGTAACCGCCGGCAGAGCTGCGAACGAGTCCGCGCCCCCGAACGACTCCATTATGTTGCTGGCCGTGTGGAGACTTTGCTGGGGGTTTCCAAGGTTCTTTGAGTGATGGGTTTTAGAAGAAGAGAAAGAGAGAGTGCAAACTTGATAGTAAAGATAAAATTAAATACAATTAAAAGAAGAAGCTACACAGTTTTAGACTAAAGCATTCTTTTTGACACACCTTTGTAGGTTTAGTACTTGTCCTATACTTTTAGGTCCATCAATCGTTAAATGTGTCAAAGCCCGGTCAAAGTCAAAGTTAAAATAATTTATTCATATAGGTAAGACAATGTACACTTATGAACGTCAAAAAAAAATACATTAAATGCTTCTAATTTTACATTTACTGCCAGTTCTCAAATCAAGGGCTTGACAATATGGGATAAAAGTGTTATTGATAGGAGTCTGTCTATAACACGACTTTAAAAATCGATATGGAGTAAAATAATCCGTAATAATAATTAATTTATGTTAAAATTCATAATTGAAAGTGTATATACCTTTATACGTCTGTCTTCTGACACAAAACAATAGTCGAATCGACGGTGAGATAAGCTAATCTATCCTATCTTTTTATGAAATGGTGCCTAAAGAAATAAATAATTAACAAAGTCAATATGCATATAGAACCATGTCTCACCCGATCAGGCCTCGTGCCCCCCAGCAGCGAGTGAACGGCCACGTGCTCCGCCGCCGCCGCCGCGAACACGCCCGCAGTGCGGCCGCTCCACGACACGTCGTTCACCCACTGGCCTTGCTGACACACTTCCACCACCAGTTCTCCACCCTGCCAATCGAAACAATTATTAATGCAGACTATATATTATATAATAAAATAATTATGCTGCTTAACATCTACCCGCTCACCGTCTACGTCACGGCTTCTGAGCATACCTATATTTGAGACCTAGTAGTTACACACTTTTTTCATTCACTCACTGACTCACTCACTCACTTACACATTTGCAACCACACACTCACTCATGCCCTCAGGCGTGTTAACAGTTGAAAAGTAAATAAAATAAAAAATGTAATTAGATTATATATAAATATATTTTAAGGAATTTATACTTAAGTTTATTATGGAAGAGCTGGGAACCCTGACACAGGTTTTTCGTACTTAAAAGGGTTCCCAAATCTTACACATTGTAATGTAATTACTCTTGGTATAGAAGACTCGGGGGACGTGTCTGTTAGGAGTGGCAACATACCGGTTTGGTGTTATTTGGGTTCCAACATAGCAGTCGGCCATCCTTTCCGGCACTCAGAAGTAGGTCAGGATCGTGCGGACTCCAGGATAGACCCAGAATTCCCTTGCTGTGTCCTTCCAGGGTTACCAACGGAGATGCTGCTAACCTGCACGAAATGTTTTTGTACCAACTTATTTACACAAAAAATCGAGTCAAAAAAGCGATTGGTAGGTGTAACTTTGTTTTATGAAAATATATATAATATCTTATTATAAAATCAGTGAACCTATACTTCATTACGAAATCGTTCAAAACCAACAAATTTAACACAAACATTTTACACTTTTAAAGTCCTATGAATTGCTTTTTATTTTATTTCATTTCAAAACATTATTGTACGTCCAAAGTGCTTCTACACGATTTTTTTCAATCAGTTGCCAGTTCATGTCATATGAAAAGTGTTAATAAAGAAACGAATTTCAATCAATTCCTAGTGAGAAGCCTAGTGGAATCTCACCGCAGATCCCAAAGCTGTATGACCGGCAGCAAGTCGTCCTCTGAGGCGATGCAGAGCTGGGTGGCCACGGCCGGATGCCAGCACACGCTGCGCCAACGGGTGCGGGACTGGGCGTCGCTAGTATTGGTCAAATGGAACATTTTTATTTCCAATCATTATATAAACTAACTAAAATAACGGCACAAATTAACACAATAGTAAACCTATCAATAAATAATTAATCAAAGCAAAGAAATTAATTTAAATATCTATAAATATAATAATATTTCGTCACTTTGGAATGATTAGGAAAAATTATTAGAAAATCACAAAGCTTTAAATACTCACTAAACAACTCACCTCAATTTCATTATAGGTTCATTCTTCCTCAAGTCCCATACTAAGCACCTTGTGGCAAATGTGGAGCCTAAAATGTGTTGCACCTAAAAAAAATCGTAACGCATGTAATTATGCAAACATATACATGAAATTATATATTTAAAGAAGACACCACAGTCAATATGCTGACACAAATAAACGTTTCATGTAGGAACAGTACGGCAAACATATTAACTAGATCCAATATATAGTAAATTTACATACAATTGTTAAAAACTATTTTACCTAAAAAAATTATACTTCTAGTAGGTTTGTTAAATCTAATAAATTTATATCTGTAGGAATAATAACAAATCTTAAAACATTCACCTGCTGGTTCCATGCTAGGGCCTGTACATGTTCATAAGGCTGACTTCGATTTCCCGGTGCCATTGGCTGGCTTGTGTTGTTTAGATCCCATATAAATATTTCACTATCTGATGCTCCCGATGCTAATAAATTCTTTTGATACGGATTAACATCCAATGCAGATACATTTCCTAAAAAGAACACCTTATTTAAAATACATTAAAGGTAAGGAAGTAATCTGTGCTTGTCAATAATCAATTAAATTTAGGTAAGACTTCTAAATTCTTAACTTGGTTGTTAAATACTTGGGGATAACAAATAAGATTTAATTAGACTTTGAAAAAGTATAGGGTCTTCATTCAAGACCAATGTTATTAAATTAAGTCAAAGTTCTGATTATATTATTATCAGTAGTGAAGCATATGCAAAGAAATAATAGTAGCATAAACAATAAACGTAATATTTATATATCTCAAAAATTTATAACTAAGAGATAACCTATCAGTTGCAGCTAACTGTTACAACTATCGGCAGCTATTATTACACAATTAATTAGTAACAATAAAGGGGCCGGTATTGTACTGGGAAAAAAAGTATTAATATAATTGACTTTAAAATTATATCTAGTTGTTACATTGATTCATGAAATTAGGCCAAAGGATAGTTAAGATGACACTGTCATGTTGTAACAAGTGGCAATATGCTAAACTAAAATTTACTAATCAGTATAATCATACTAGAGAATGATACATTCAAGTATTACAATGGGAGCTCTAAAAAAATATAGTTATTAATTGAAAATTGTATAATATGCTCTAATAGGTGTTGGACTGCTTCATGTAATTTAATCAATTAATTTGAAAATGGAGGTGCATACGCTCAACAGACCTAATGAGAGTCTAAGTGCGGAAACTGCGTCCACCAACCATTAAATGGTGTAGGAAAGTCAAGAGTTTTAAAGGGGTTATCAACCCCTTTAAACCTCTTCACTAAAATAAGATCTCTAAAATGTTTATCTGTAGAATTATTTATTTACCATTATGTTTATCGCTGCTTCCAACAAGTGCATCAGGTGAACTATTGAGAACTTTCTCAGTATTATAGAATTGAAGCAAGCCTCCATCGCAGCCACCAACTATTGTTCCCGCTCCTGACCACACTATCTTCTGAAACCTTTACAAAAAATCCCTTACTTATTACTGTCACTTTCAAATGGAAAATTGGATATTAACACAAAATAATTCCATATACATAACTTGACATTTCAAGTGCTTTTCAATAGCCATAGCACATAAACCTCAAAACATTTATTTAGGTAAATAATGTAAAAAATGTGTGTATATCCATGAAACAAGTTTTTTAATATGTAGTATGTATGTACATACACAATATTTAACACTTATTAAATCACAATTTCACACATGATCCACATTTTATGTTGCTTATTAAGAAACAAGTTTTCAAGAGACATACTGGGTTACACAGCTACACTTGATGTTAAATCTAGGATTATTAGAGTGTACTATAATAATATACTGTACTTACTAACCACCTAGCATAATTTTTTGAGCAGATTGAAAATAATTAATGATTTATTTAACTTTTACTTATTTTGTTCCATTTTAATAATCTCACATATTTTACACACATTTACATTTGCAGCTTCTAGGTCAAATAAGTTCTAATCTGTATTATACAATAGTTTTTAAATCAATAGTTTATATTATTGCTTATTATCAAGAAAAAGTATGCATAACAATAAAATATGCATATGAATAAAAGATGACATATTTTTTATGTAGAAAATGAAGTAATAAACATTATTTGCTATATGGTGTGTTTTAAATTTTAAGATCACTCACTTGTGCTGTGTTTGCAAGCTGGCCTTAAGCTCTAAATCTAATCCTAGGTCTTCTAAATTTAAAGAATAAAGTTCTAATGAGGAATTGGAACTGAAATTTGCATCCACTTGCTGAGCCGCGGAGCCGGCAGCCAGCATCGACGGATATTGCTCCGCTGGCGACCAGCTCACGTTGACCGTCTTCTTTAATTCTTTCAGCTTCATGTTAAGGCACCAACTCTACTTCAAAAGGCACCAAATTTTGTAAAACCCTGATTTGAATGAAATAACAACAAAATTATGTCACAGGTATTCTTGAAGTATATCACAACTTAACAACACTAATGTTGAGATTTCGTAGCTTAGATAGGTGTCAGTTATTGTATAATGTATCTTTTTTTAACAATTTCATTTAATATGTCTGAAAAATCATTTATTTACCATAAAAACACCAAGTTGGCACTTCCAACGTGGCTGACGTAAAGCAATACAAATTACAAAATTTAAATTAGCCGATTGACAGTTTACTCATTTGTTAAAAAATATACATGACACTGACAATAACATCAACACGACGATTACTACGTCATACATTCGAGTATAGCTCTAAATATTTTTATGTCTATTTAATTTTTGGCGCTTTTTTAGTATTCCTAAGAGCTAACTTTTTTTAAATTAGCCTATGTTACTCATAGACCAGTGCAGATAGCCTTTAAAATAAATAAAAAGTGAAAAAAATTACAGTAGGATGAAACCCATTAGAAAAGGAGGGGAATGTGATCAAAATGAAAGGAAAAATAAATTACGGTCGATCTGAGGTCGGGAAGGGGTAGGGGGGGGGGGAGTTTTAAGGGTAAAAAACGGTTTATCTCGATTTCCGGCAAAACTAAAAGTCCTATCGAAGAAAACTTTTTTTTTATTTTTATTTTTTTATTTATTAATCATACAATCAGTCTTTGCGACTATAAGTAGATACGTTGAGAGCTTTTTGACGTGTTAGGCGCTACTCCCAGCGGAGCCTGCCTATTCTTATTTAAAAAAAATACGAAATTCTATGAAATACGAAAATTTTAGCCCATCTAAAGGCTAAAAATTTTTTTTATGTCACTCAGGTATATATAAGTTATCTTAAAATAGTAATAAATAGGCATCTTATTATAATTTAAAGAAGATTCATAGAGAAGTAGGGAAGGGGATGACGGGTCTGGGCGTTACTGCATACGATTTTTTGCATTTTCCGAGAAGATTTACTATGGTAATATATATAATTTTTTTTACCATAGGAAAGAAGAGATTTTAACGCACTGAAAGCACATCAACTTTTTGAAAAAAGCTGAAATTTTGACGTCAGAATTTTCGATTGAAAATTAGGGTGTTTTTTCGATATTAATTCAAAATAAGGTGAAAAAATAAATATTTTTACTTAAATAAATTACAGTATATTTGGGACATAATAAGGTAAGTTTTCACCAAATTTCGTTTAAAAAAATAAATTTTTGTAAAAGATATAAATAAAAAACCAAAAAGTTGGTTTTTTGAATTTTTCACATAAATTTTGAGGTTATGTGAAAAATGTGTGAATACAAAAGTTGTAGATCTTTTTATGACCTACAACTTTGCCGTTTAGTTTTCTTCGATAGGACTTTTAGTTTTGCCGGAAATCGAGATAAACCGTTTTTTACCCTTAAAACTCCCCCCCCCCCTACCCTTCCCGACCTCAGATCGACCGTAATTTAGTTTTCCTTTCATTTTGATCACATTCCCCTGCTTTTCTAATGGGTTTCATCCTACTGTAATTTTTTTTGGTTTCAAAAATTATCGGCACTGGTCTATCAGTGTCTAGGCAAAACACATTACACAACAGGATATGAAATATAATTTAAAAAAAAAACGTTAATATCGTATTTTCAATCGTGTTATTTATTATATACTATTATTTATATTGTCATGATTTTTTGAAAAGTAATTTTTACATGTTTGAATGAAATAAATAGACTGAATTCTCTTTTCTACTTGACTTTAAAATCTGACAGGGTATTCAGAAGCATATTTTATGTAATAAATTAATAATGAAATGTGGAATTCTATCAGTTTTGACTTTGCAACGCTGTCATATTTAATATTTTGTGATTTTATGTGCGTGCTCCTGCTTTTTAAAACGAAACATTATATGTAGTTAAAATTTTAAATATTAGTCGGAAAAAAGTGTATACAACAAGGTACGTAAATATATAAGACTACCTATGCGTTGCTATGTCGAGGTTCTGAATATTGACTAAACTGTTTAATACTTATTATTTTTCGTATTTTCAGCAATGCCGATGGTTATGTCAAAGGACGAATGGTCCAAAATAATAAAATGGACTGATTCAAATCGTGAAGATCCCGAAGTGGCTAGACGAAGAGAGTACGTCAAACATTTAAACGAATCCAGTAGGAACATGACCAAGCACTGGCCTAATTCTCTAGAGGTATAACTTTAAGTTATTTATAAATATATCTTAGGTAGGTATAGTGTTAAATATATGATACAGTATAAAGTTGTTTCGCCGTAGCTCAAACTCAGCACCACTGGGTTAAACGCCATGTGTGTTAACCACTAAGGCATAGGAGCAGAAAAGATAATGCACATAATTGTTGTTAAATACTGTTATATTTCAGAATGTTAATAAGCGCAGTGAAGAAGTCCGTCGGGCCCGTATTGAAGCAGCTGAGCAGGCTAACAGCCGCTTCTACCAGCAGTACCTGAGGAAGAAGCGTCAAGAGCAACGGGAGCTGATGTACAGCGCCAGAGAAACTGTCTTCAAGAACAAGGATGCGCCGAAGTTGCTTCTGTCGTGAGTTAATTATTATGTACTAGTGACCAGCCCGACTTCGCTGGCATGGTCGGCGTTTTATGTTAGTGAAAACCTTTTGGATGACTTGTTTTTTTATAATATCGATATACGTCGCTAACTTTTATAGGCATTGTCAAGCTCTACAACTTTTTGCTGGAACTTATACTTCCCATCGTTAAGCCAACGTTCGTAAGAAACAGTTTCGTTAGACAGTTTTTTCCGACTTTGCACACGGAAGTCTTTTAATTTTTCGTAATCATCAATTACAATCATCGTAAAAATAATTCTCAAAACGGTTTAGTAGATCCGTAGATTACAACCTCTCAAAGTTTACTTTATAATATTTGTATTGATTGTTAAAATTGTTTACGCTACAATAAGTCAAAACTCAAGTTAGTTAAAATAAATGATGGTTTTTATTTGTTTCTGGAAAAAAAAACTATTTTTGGTGACAAATTAGTATAAAAGTATAAGGAATGCGTAACAAATAAAACGATTGGAGCTGTGATATTAGCTGTTAGTTTACCTTGTTTATTATCGCTTTTAACTATCAACGACGTATACAATAGATGTATAATAACATACAATATTGTGATAAAGTTCTAATCCAGCTACTGCTATTCGTTAATAATTAAAATAATACTTCTTAACTTCAGAGCAGTCATAGAAACGGCAATACAAAAAGAGCGCCAAGAGCAAATAAAGTTTAACAATGAGTTAAAGAGACTAGAAGATGAGCAGAAGAGGAAAGATGATGATGACATCATACGGAAGGCGAAGGAGTGGCACGAGTTAAACGAACTTCGGAAGAAGAGACGGTTCGAAGTCAACAAGCAACATCAGAAAGAGATTTTAGATCAGTAAGAGATTTTTTGTACTTATGGCTCAATGGTCAATGGCTCTGTTTCTTCAGTCGGCAGCTCATGTCTGAGCTTTGTGGTCAGCAAGAAAACATCTGGAGCGGACGATCTGCTTCTGTGCCTCTCTTACAGTGTATAGTTTTGAAGTCTTTCGGTTGATCGGTCCATCTGATTGGTGAACGGCCATGTGATCTTTTGCCTTCTGTTACTAACCACGATCAGATTCTCCAAGTTCTCATCGCCTCTGCCCATTGTATGGTCGAAATATAATATTATTCGTTGTCGGCAGCCGAGTCCGTATGTGTAATTGAGTCAGGATGGATGTATTGGTGCGCTTCGCAGTCCATGGTATTCAATGGCAGGAATCATCAAAGACTTTATCTGTTAAAAAAATACATCCTTTTTTGATTAAGTGTCCATATTACATTATCTCAAAAATGAAAATAAAAATCAAAAATTTTGACAGAAACGTGTTTTTTTTAGAGCTCATGAAGTGTCCGAACGCAATCGTATAGAATACGAGACAGAACTGGAGATGCAGAAGGTTGACAACATAAAAGCCAACGAGCAGATGGAAGAACTTAAGAAGTTTGAGGAGGAGTTCGTGAGTCTTAAAATATTTATAGTCTTCTAAAAGAGGTTATCGGCATTCCAAAGTAATGCTGCTTTTCATAGAATTGGGTTAACGATCACCAATTTTTCTAAACCTATCTATCCATTTTAACTTTTCGAAATAAGTATTACGACAATCTAAAGGCCATTTTCCTTAATTTTACTCGGAAGTGTAAATATTTATTCAGAAATGATATTGACTATTAATCAACGCTTGAAGAGACGAGATTTCTTTTGGATAGCAATACATTTTTTAAACTCCATATTGCTTAAATTGAGTTTTTAGAATTTTTAAGTTCGATGAATCCTCTAGAAAACCGCTGAAAAGGGCCGAATCCTATCAGACATGCGGCGAGCCCGCCAGGAGTACGAGCACCGACGCAAGGAGGCCGAAGCGAGGGACAAGTGCGACGACAAGCTCATCCAAGTTCTGCAGAAGGCCACCGCCAGGGTCGCACGGAGACGGAAGCAGACCGAGAGCGATGTTTGTATTAGAACATTTTTCTTGATTGGTTGTGTCAATCTCTAATTAATTAAAATCCATTAAGTATATTTTTACTGATCTGCGGCTGCACCAGCTTGGGCGTCGTTTACTATCTATCTCATTGACCTTTCTGAACCCCCAACTTAATTTTTGCGATACTTGCTCGGTCTATCGTAGTGGGTTTTTTTCTGTTTCATGCCGATAACATGGTCTTGAACTCTAGTTGAAAGCAGAGAAGTTGCGGGTGCTGGAGGCGATCAGCAAGAAGCTGGAGAGCGGAGATGCGGCGCGAGAGGCCCTGGAGAACGAGCACCTGCAGAAGGCCATTCGGGAGAAAGAGGCTGCGTGAGTGCTTGGTTTTACCTTTTTCTTTTTATTGAAAACAGCCCCTATATGTGAGTATCTTTCAGAGCGGACGCCCGCCGAGCGGCAGATGCCCGAAAGAGAGAGAAGTTCATAGCGGAGAGGAAGGAAGTGAGGGAAGCCTTCCTCAAAAAAGAAGAGAAACGAATGCACGAGTTCAACACCATGAGGCAGTGGGAGATCATGAACAGGTTCTTAGCTGACCAACATTAAATTGTTTTTTGAAATTACTCTATTTGAAAATTCATCAGTTCTTTTCTAGCTGTAAAAGTGATAAGTGGAGTGATGTTGGTGGCCTCTTAAACGGTTGCTTCATTATAGATTTAAAAATGCCGAGCTCTACGAAGACTTCAAAGAAAAGTTGAAAGAAGAGAAGGAGAGGAAAATAAGAGAGTATCGCGAAGATATACTCAAGTTGTGGGTGAGTCTAGGCAGTCACTTCTATACAGTTTTTATTCATTTATTTATTGTGTCGTGTTCGATTTCCAGTGGGAGTGCAAATTATAATGAAATTTCACCTTTTCAGAAAGAGCGTGACGAGCGCGAGGCCAAGGAGCGGGCGGACACGCGCTACTTCTACGGCGAACTGGCCGAGAAGAAGCTTCGAGAGGCCGACAACAAGCTGCTGACTTTGGGCGGAAAGCTTTTGGACGAGGCTCGGGAGCACCAGCGGCCGGAGTACGCGCTGCACAGGGCGGTCGATGTGAGCCATCTCTATTGTTATTGGTACCCTTTATAGGGTAACTTCCCTCTACTTGACGTGATTGCATGCAGATTTTAAAATAGTCTTAAATAGCGCCTGACCATAACATACGTTGTATGCCTTGTCCAATTTAAAAAAAAAAATCTAAGTTCCGTATTCCCTAAATGAGATTTTTATTTGTGGTTATGTACCTACCCGAGAAATTCATACACCAGGAATGGAATCCGGGAATTTCAGAGTATTCGCTACGTATTTGCCATTTCTTAGTCAATATCTTGACTGCATATTTTATCAGTCTATTCTCACAACAGCGTAATTACTCGAGTACTTCAGCTAGAAGCATCGCCCCATGAAGACGTTCTCTATAAATAACTTTTGTTTCAGCGCTACTGCAAGCAATACCGCCTGTACCCGATGCCGCCCCTACCCAGCTCCTTGCAGGAGCACTACGGGGACTACTCCCCGCGAGACGTGTCCAAGCCGGACCCGGACTACTGCTACCCTGCTCCCCCGGCCGACGAAGTGGACGGCAAGAGGGATGGCCTGCGGTCCACTCAGGTAATGGGTTTAAATTTCATTGTATTATTAAACATCAGACATCAGTTTATTTAAGTAAATTAACGTTTCAGCCTGTCGCTGGTCCTTCGAAGCCGGAACAGCAACAACAAGAGCCCGTGGCGGACTACAAGCGCAAAGGACCCGCTAATGGGCTGCAGACGAAGCCCGTGAGTTATTATCTCTAGACTCAGATTAAAATTTAACATCTAAATTCTAAAGTATATTTTTAACAAAAATAATGACACAATTCGTGTCGAAAGTTAAAATTGTTGAGTGTTCAGGATAACTACTAAACCAATGAGGCAGTTCAATCATTGTCATTGCTCTCAGCGTTAGTAAAATGTTATTTTCTATTGACGTAAGTGATAAGCGTCTCGAGATATCAATGTGCCTGACGGGTCACAAGGAGACGTCGTCCGTGCCGTCACTTCGTGTGCCCACAGCTAGGACTAACCATCTGAAAAGGGCACAAATGATTTCGCTCACTTTTATAGGTCGTGGAGTGAACTAACAAAAGTTATATTATTTGTTAGTGCCTATAGTAGTTAGTTAATATTTTTTATTATATATATATATATATATATTAATCAAATAAAAAATATTTATCCGAAGGGTTCTTTGCCGAAGCTGGTCGTCCCCTGCAAGACCGAGGCCTGCCGTTGCGAGCTGAAGAAATAAAACGCAGACTTACAAAATACTTTTATTTTTTACTTTTTGAACATATTTTAACAAAAGTATGGCACGATGGAGCTGTGACTAGATGATGTGAAATTTTCAAATAAATTTTCGTTGGGTATGTTTGTTTGTTTGTCTTAATCTAAGTATCTTTGGTCACGTTGAGTGTAATTGTAGCAATTATAATGTATAAACTAAGGGTGAACTCACTATAAACCTTCGAATTCTTGCAGGGTCATGACAAACGAGTAATTAAACATTTGAATTCCTGCATGGTCATGACAAACCACTAACTAGCTAACGGAGGCTTATAGTTTGTTTTTAACTGTCAATTTTATTTTGTACATAACGATTGCAGTTCGTGCAGTGGATTCCGTAGCTCTTAATATAAATTTCACATCGTAATTAAAAATAGTTGAATACAGATAACAAAATAATGTCAATTGTCAATAAAGTCGTGTAATACTTTTTGCTTTGGCTTACTCTACGTATTGTCTATTGTTAGGAAAATTATGGCAAAGGTGAATTTGTATATGGTACTTCGATGGCAATTTGTCATATCAAATTATTTTATGAATAGAAAAAAAAATAACCCGCATTATTACTACAGGTTTAAGTTTAGGAATTCAAATTGTTCGGTAGCAAATGATTTATAATGGAAATATATCTCTGACAACATTAAATAGCACGTAGAAAAATAAGACAAATCCATCTCGATATGTCTCTGGTTAATATTGCCAGTTAAGAAGTACCAGAACTTAATTACTAAAAATTTACAAATCTTAAAGCTAACTTATTGGAAAACAGATAATCTCCTAAGTTTTCTGAAAAATAAATGTCGGTTTTCGTGGAACGTTCGAATGTGTCGCTCGGAATCGGTCGGACTCGACTAAAGCCCCGTTCTAACGCTCGACTTCCAGAGTTAACTTTTTGTCAGATAAAGAACGGAGAGACTTAACCTAACTTGTACTTTCGTGCGTCCATCACTAAAATATTTAGGGCGTTTATACACGCGCGACCGAGTTCATTCAGAATCTACTAGCTCATATTACTTTATAAAATTTATGAAAAAAAAAGTTCATTAACAAAACGGGTCGCCGGTGTATAAACTCCATGGCAAGGTTGCGCTTAAAACTTTAAAAAAAACGTATAAACAATAAGGTTCCGTGCACACTGAATTATTTTCTACCGTCAATTTGGTCAATCTGAAGTCTACCCTCGTCACAATGTCAATTTCTTCCAAACATAAAATACCTCCAGGGCACCCGTAGATCATCTTGATAGTTTCGGTGACACTTACATTTACACGTTCACACGCACACATAGGCGGATAACGACATAGACTAAAATAAATTAAGTAACACAATAACTAATTTTGGCACTAAACTAATTCTAAACTAATTTGTGATGGAAATGGCCGGTCCTTAATATTAAAGTACCGATTTGTAACTCGGCTCTCAGCACGCAAATATCGCGGCCACGTTAGGCTAAATAAATAATCTTTGTTTTATCGATGGGAGACAGTTAGAGAGCGTCAATTGGTTAAACTAAATACACAGCCTTAACCGGTAATAAGGCCTCGAGTTCCAGTGGGATTTGGGAGGGACGTCCGAAGTCGAGGGCCGCTCGGTCAAGGCACGTCCCTGGCCGAGGTCCGGCCCGAGCACCTGCCGACGGCGTCCGATCTGTTCGAGTACGCCGACGCCGCTTCGCCTCGAGGAGAGCTGGGATGGGAAATTGTTATTAGACTACATTTGTGGCTAACGCCCGAACCCAATAACCTATCTCAATCCATTTTTGACCATCTTAATCCAAATGTTGTAACTAGTGTGCCAATAACCAATCGACGGATTGTAATAGCTATCTGTCGATACGAGCTATCCATGGGAGGTCATATCGGTGTCTATGGATAGACCTTTGTATGAAAATGACAGTTGACAAAAGCCCGATTCCAACAGTTAATTATTTTAACAGATTTTAACTTACAACAGTTTTTTAAATAATTAAAAAAGTTGTTTCTTATGTTTTATACATAGACATGTATATTTTTATGTTATTTGTACGGTTTTATTTACTTTTTTGATCATCAAATATGAGTGTAAACTCGGTAAAATGGATCGACAAAGAGCATTTTATCCGTCGCCAAAAATGGATTGTCATCGTAGGGTTTGGTTATTGGGATGCAGATAGGAGATCGATCCACTGTCATCTCAGATTATTTTCAATTACAGAATTGGCGATAGGTTTAGAAAGTCTGAAATACCTGAGAATGAACCTCGCGTCCCGAGGTGAGTTGAATCCAGAGCGGCGATCGTTCTCTTCTGCAATCATTTATTGTTTTTGTGAGCACAAACTATTAAGTCATAAATCATTTATACCCTTATATAAATGAGAACAGAGAATACAGAAGAGAGAAAACAGTGATGCTACCACTGTACGCTATTACTTCATAAAATTCCATCGAAAACGCAAGTGTATTTGGAACTGGTCCACTGCTCCTGTTTCCCGTAGCTTAGGAGGCGAACTGACTCACTGCGAAATTAATTGAAGTGAACCAAAATATAGCTACTACGAATATAACTGAATTTTGAATACCGGCTGTTGTTTCGAATGGAGCTCAGTCCGAAGATTAAAGTGTCAAACACAATGATTGTGTCAATGAAGTTAATATGTAAATTGTTTTAATTAAAAACAACTCACCATGTTCTCGCGGCAAGTCCATAAAATCGTGTCTGACCAATCCCGCCGCGAGCGGACTGGCCCGTATGGGCGTTCCCAAGTTGAGCGCCCGCGCCCTCGTGAGCGTCTTGGACAGGGGCGTGCTGTACGTGTGTGCGTGAGTGGGAGTGTGCGTTTGTATCGGTGTAGGTGCGTCGTGAACGTCCCGAAGTAAGCACGCGGCGGCCACCGATCGCACGTGGTGACGTCTACGTACGAGGTATTGCATACGTATCACTGTCACTACGACGCGCACTATGCACCTGGAAATGGAAAATATAAAACCATTAATACAAAATAGAATTATTTTTAAGACCAATTATTCAACATAATAAAGTTATCGTTTAATTTACAATAAAGCCAATATACCAACTTTAGAAAACAATATAACTTTTACCTAAATCGTCTCTTTCCCGAAAGTTGTGGGGTATTAATGTGACCGGCCGGAGTCAGACTTCTCTCGATCTCCTGGAAACCAGTCACCACTCTTTGCAAATATCTCTTCTGCCACACCAGCGCCTTCCGCCAGCTCTCTAGCCGCAGACAACGACCTTGGAGGTGCCGGATCTGAAAGTATTTTTTTTTAAACTGAATCGAAAGAAAATACGAGTCTCCTAAACATCTTTATTCTTAAGAATTAGCTAAAGATAGTATACGGAAATAACAGCCATGATAACATCAAACATGGAATTATTTTCATTAACATCTTTAGTCTTCAGTCACCGTGACCACGCACGCTGTAAACCACGCGAAACGTCGGATAAATTTAAAATTATGTTAAATAGTTGTAAATTTATAATAATACATAACTTTAATCCGGTTGAAAAGTTTTTTCTTTAAATGGAATTATTTTCCTTCCTTAACTTTGGTGCACGATTTAAAGTAAAGCCGCTTAGGTTACTGATGTAAACTTCTTGCTTGAAACTATCAGCCATGAGCTGATGTCATTGTCAATTTTTTTCTCTTAAGGCTGATTTACACGTATTAAGTTGCCAAGTCTTAACTAAATTTTAACTAAATTTCAAGTGACTTAATTTTAAGTAACCGTTTACACGTAAAAATACTAAATAATTAGTTAAACTCATTTATTCGCTCAAGATGGACGACCACTCTCTTCCTGATTGGGGATTTACTGTATTGTATGCTCCAATACATGATTGTGAAGGTTCTGGGGACTCAACGTAATACGTATTTGAAGAAGGCGAAGGAGTAAAACGGCTACTATTATTCATTGGGGAAGGGGTTCTACTACTGTTCATTAATTGTTGTATACGCATATCGGACAAATAGTTTTGGATATGTTTTTGAGCTTCCAGCGCCGAAAGAAAAAGCATAGCTTTGCAATGACTCCGCCAGCTTATGCTTTTCACTTAAATTTAACTAAATTTTGCCTGTCCAAACGTGTCAAGTGATTAGCCACGCCCACCAACTTAACCGAAAAATAGACAAAATTCTACTCTACCTTGTTTAGTTGCAACTAAATTTTAACTTGCAACTTCTTACTAAATTCACTGTTTACACCGGTTAAGTTACTTAAAATTAAGTTAATATTTAGTAAATTTTTAGTCAACTTAATACGTGTAAATCGGCCATTATTTCAGTTACTTATAAAAACAATTCTAAATATTAGATCTAGTCGACCTTGCAGTACCACCTATCGGGCCACTGGTTATGTCAATTTTAATATCGCAAATGGTTTGGAATTTTAAAATAGCGTGGGTCACAACATAACATGGCTTTTGTGCTAAAATTGTGAGATACAAGAAAAATTATTATTAATGAACAAAAATCGAATTATATTATTATTAAAAATTAGGTATACAATCTTTTTAGTAACGAAATGTCAGGTTAATTTAAAAGATATTCTAAAAGAGAAAGCTGTCACACGTCATATTATTTTCCTTTCAGTTGACGTCGGGAAAACTCGCGAACTATTTTTAACACATTTATTTTTTTACAAAAATTCCGCTGTCTTAGAATGCTTATATAATTTCTAGAACTATAATTATGGAATCTCCGAAACCAGAAACGCCCAAGCTACCGGATATGGTGTAAGACAGGTTTTTTAACGTTAACTCGATAGTTTTTCCAAAATATATTTTGTGGTTAAAAATTAGAATTAAAACGTAATTATTTTTAAAATAACTTTACTATAGGAAGTTGAAATTGCGCAGAATGTGCGGAGACCACCCGTCCGTCACGAAGACGGAGCTAAACGTAAAAGAGGCAGCCCTCGAGGACAATGACAAGAGACCTTCCTCGTCCTTCGCTAAACTTTCACCGACGGTATTCGAATTACTATGTTTATATTAGATTTGTATGAGCGTGTAAGATTTATAATTATTTCGATATTCAAGCTCTACCGCCACAGCTAGCTATTTACATTGGGCATTGGGTCAAGCCATGAAATCAAAGTACTCCTTTCAGCCGTCTCGAACGGAGAGGTCGATATTATCATCCGAACTGAGAGCGCGCACGATGTCGGAGCACGCACTGCGCGCAATGGAAGCACGGCGACGCACCGGCACGGAGGCACATCAACGTTCGGATGCCGACCCTTTGCACGCTAATCGTGCGCTCATACAAGGTTTTTGTCGATTTCTTTTAAACAATACGCTCGCCATTTACGTCCTTCTTTTATTTATTAAATAAGACAGGTGAAGACCGAAAGAAACCCTATAATATAATGTTTCTCAGCGGCGTTGGGCAGTTTCCGTTGGCCGCCATACTTGGTGTGCGTGTGGGTGCTGGTGCTGCTGGTCTCCCATCTCCTGCACTGCCTCGTGGGCATCCTGGAGAGGGCCTTGCCTGCCATCTAGTGAGTGTTTCGAATACCTGGATTTATTCTCTTCTATCTGTATGTTTTATGATTATTAAACTCGGTTTATTTTTAGCAAATTCTGCCAATACTTCCGAGCGTGGACAGAGGACAGTTGGCGCAACGAGAGCGACGTCAACGGCCGCCTTTATCCGATCGGTCTCGCGTGCGTCACCGGCCTTCTGTACGTCCTCTATTGCGTCTTGTATCTGTTGTACTCCGTGACCTTGTGGGCGGTGGAACCGTTGTGCACGGACACCGAAGAGAAGCCGAGCACCTTCGACGTGCCCAAAATAACCAACTACATCGACGAAATACACAGCAAAACGAACGCAACTATTAAATCTTGATATTTTACTAAATTATATTTTACGAGTAATTTGTTCTTTTATTTAAGGGATTTAAAAAGAAGAGAAGAAAAAAAGGGGGTGCGTACAAAGTACACATGTCAGAAGTGAAACTTCTTTGGCAGACTAATTTTTAACTCTTGTTCATATTTATACAAATCTACTAAAACTTTAGATTTCCGACAGTTAGAGGGAGAGAAAAAGGAAGATATGTTAGGAATTTAATTGTCATTAAAAGTGTCGAAAATTAATACAAATAACAAATTTTTATTTTATTTCTTCGATAGTAAAAACACGCATTTTAATTTACAATTCGTCATTTGAGATTTCAATAAATTATTTTGCCTAAAATATAATAATACTAATATTTCAAATTCTCTTTACAAAATTTTAATTTTAAGAGTATGTCCACACGTCGCGTCAACAAACGCTCGTCCTAAAAGTTTAAATCGACAGACTTAAACTTCGTACTCATACCATTTTGCTCGATCGAGCTATCATGTCGAGTAAAAACCATGGCATGGGCTTTCGTCCACATATTCAGCATTATCTATCGAGTGACGCGTTCAGTATTCACCGAACCGTTCGAGCCAAAACGTGTCTGTTCAACAAAGGAGACGGTGGCTACATTTAGCAAGTCTAGCAGTTCTTAATTGTAAAAGAATTAAAGAAAATGAAAAGAAGAAACATAAATGTACTGGGTTAAAGATTGGTTAGGTCGCCCACTGATTACAGCCACGTGAACTTGATTAAAGAGCTGTGTCCCGGAGATTATAACAGTTATTGAAGGATGCCTGAAGTGCTAAAACGTGTTTTCACGACGATCAACAACATCAGGCTGACGTTCGCGGTCACGTACACACGCTCGATGCGAGCCTTCGAGCTGTGACTTTTGCGGTCCACGCGTTAATATTTACTCGTTTTGGAGTAAAACTATCGAGTAATACCGAAGGTTAGTATGAAGCTTTAGACAAACGAGTAGCTTAAACTACGCAACTAATTCTTTAATCTTCACGGAGTTGAGAAATATCAGAAACACTTACGGCGTGCTCCTTTTCGTCGTTGGGAATTGGAGTCCTGAAGATTTGAGGCCGAGGGCTTTCCATCAGGTAGCGGGTGTCGTCCAGCTCCTGGAAACGCACAATACACATCATCATCATCGACAACAAACAAGCAAAAGCTCGACTCGATTAAGAAGCAAAAGAAAAGTATTAACCGCAGGCTTCTGCAGCTTGGGAACGGCCGACAGCTCCTGCTTGAGCTGCGAGATGGCGGAGTTCTGGATGCTTAACAGTTCTTTAGCCCTCACCAGCTCCACGCCCGTTTCGTGCTTTAATCTGGAAACAAAAAAAAATTCACTCGCATCTCACTCACTATTATAATTATTCATTAAATAAAATTGCAAAAGCCTCACCTCCTCAGTTCGGCGAGTTCAGTCTTAAGTTGGACACACATCTGCGTCCGCGCATCTCCTTCCCTCTGCGCCTGCGCACGTATCTGCTCGATCAATGACTGCAGCTCGTTGTACCGAGTGCGCTCCATCTCTAATTTGGACTTTAGCACTCGCACTTCACCCTTTAGACGACCCACGTTTTCGACCTGAAGGGAATTAAATCTCTTTACAAAACATTTTGCACTGGTTAAAAAAAATTAATTTTAATTAATTGTCTCTGCACAAAGACACAATTTAACATTATGATCTAACTTAAGACTAATAAGTAATTAAAAAGGATTTAAAACATTAAACAAAATTTTCTTCCCGATTATGTAAAACATGTTCCATCTCTAGAGGATATCTTGGAATATCCGTAAAGAGTAAAAATGTCAGATGCAAAACTATATTCATATATTCGATAAACAATATTAGTGACTTATTAATATTAGTTCAAACAAAAATGTCACCTCGACGGCGAGTCTATCGTCATTGCTGTCATCCTTGGTCCTGGCTTCGAGATGCTGGATCCTGTTCATCAGCTGCTGCTCTTTGTCCCTCAGCTCCAACTCCGACTTCATGGCGCTCTCCAGGCGACGCTTGAGCATCGAAATCATACTCGAGTCTTGTTTCTGAAACGCGATCGGAAGAGATGAAGATGGGCGTCATGCAAATTGCCTCGTGAATCGACCAGGAAAAAACCTCACCTGCAGCGCCGTGGCCGTGTCCTGTTGGGCATCGAGAAGCAGCTGAAGTCTCGCAGAGTTGTCTCCGAGAGCTTCCTCTCGCAGCCGAAGACCTTCACACTCCGAACTCAGCTTCTCTCTTATCCTTAAACAACAATTTTATTTTTAATCAATAAGCAAAAGGCTTAATAGATCTGAGTTGCGTTCGGGTCTGAGTATTATACCTTTGCAGTTCCCCAATGAGGGCGTCCTTGTCTTCGAGCCGCGCCTGAAGGTTGTCCACCTGCATCTGCAGCCTCTCGCACGAGGCCTTGAGGCGGCCGAAACGTTCGCTGGACGACGACTGCACGCTGGAGGACCTGGAGAGAGGTTCCCGTTAAACTGAGACCAAGTCAACGATTTCGAAGACTAGAGATTTGCCACTCACTTGGAAGAGTCGAGAGCCAGACGCGGAATATCTTCTCTCTCGTCGCTGCTGGCAGATAATATCTGAAATTCAAAAATATCTTAAGTTAACTGCCAGCTTCTTGCGTTATGAACTTTATGTAAACATGTCTTCATTTAATACAAGTAATATATATCTTGACATAACAACGAATTCAAACTCGTATGTGATACCACTTGCATCTCTTCTTGTTGATAAAGGAAGATATTGGCACTTATGAGAATATGCTCAATGATGAGTTTTTGATAATCTAACCGAGACTAGAAAAATTTATTCGCAAACATAAAAAATATATAAATTTCAATTAGATTTTGATGCGTGTATGATATTAAAGCAAAAGTGAATAATAAACTGAAAATTGCTCTTCCAAAATTATCAAAGATGAGCCCACCTGTTCCATGATGTCCTCGTCCAAGGTCCGCGAGTGGTGAACCTGCTGCCTCAAAGCCCTCTCCAGCTCCGCAGTAGGAGATCGAGCCCCGTCGCGTTGCTCCACGCTCAGAGACATGGGCCCGCCGCGAAGCCTTGGATTTCCAAACGTATGTATTATTTAAATATTGCTTTTAATGGTCTGTACTTTATAATGCATAATGAATAAATACGTAATACAGGAAAGAAAATTCAATTTTCAATTGCCCTCACCTCTCAACGACATCTCTCATGTTCTCCAGCTCTGACTCAAGCTCTCGACATCGCTCCGCTTTTTCTTTCAGCTTCTGTTTCAATTCGCCGATGTTGCCCTCTTCTCGTAACCTGAATTAAATAAAAATAATTAAAAAAAAAAACATTATTGTGGTGAAAAAATTTAAATTAGATATTTTAAAAATGCAAACACACCTAGCCAAAACCATCTCCAGTTGTCGCGCAACATGCTGCTTCTCTTCTTGCAGCTGCCTGACTTCTTTTTCCATCTCCTCATTCTTAGACATCGTCTGCTCTCGATTCACCTCCAGTTCTGCAGCCCTCTTGTTGGCTTGGCTGAGGTTGCTCTTCAGTTCTGTCACGTCTAACTTCGCTTTTGCCAGCTCGAAGGCCTGCAAGACGTTATATGTAATGAAATAATATGTTTTAATATTATATTGAATGTAATGAACTTTACAACCCGTGCGCGATAAGTTGGGACCTGAGCGCGGTGACGTCACAGTGGCATGTTTGTACCATCCGCAAAAAAGCGAACACAACGAGCAGCCGCCGCGGCTTCGTCCTTGCTTTTTTTAACCTAATTTATTATGTTACTCAGGGATGATGCTGCTTTTTATCTAATCTTTATTTATTTTATACACTATTTGAATAAGCCAGAACGAGACTAAAATTCCTAGTAAAAAACTTGCGATGCCAACGGTACAATACGGGCGCCATCGGGGAAGTGCAGGAGAAGCGGGCGGGGAGCCGCATTCCTAGAAGGTCCCAACTTATCGCGCACTTGTTATACATATATAGCTATAAAGTCTATATCTCTGTTACAATTTAAAAGAAAATTACCAATGTAATCTTAAGAGACTACTCGGTGGTCAGGCGCATGAGCCTTCCCAACCCAAAGAAATTATTCTTTTGTTATTGTAAGCAAACAAATTATATCGAATACGTCAAATAATAGTACACGTACCTTGTCGTTCAGCTCCTTCTTATGAAAATCTAGCTCATATTGCAATAGGGATATTTGTTTCTTGATCTTTGCGAGTTGCTTCTTGTCATTGTTGGCTTGTCTGTCGCCGGTCCGTTTCTCCTCTCCGTCCTTGCTCCTCGGGGATGGGCTTCGGGAAGCCATCTTTAGCTGCTCCTTGAGGGCCGCGATCTCGTTGTGATACGAGCTTATATCTTCATTCAATATCTCTATTTCGGTATTTTTATCTTTCAGCTGTTCAGTCAACAGTTTCAGTTCCTCGATCTTCGCCGTTAGATCATTGTTTATGCCGTTGACGCGTTCGAGTTCGCTTTCGCTGTTCTGAAGTTTGAGCGAGGCGTTCTCTTGTTCCTTTTCTAGTTTGGAGAGATTAAGTTTGAGCTCCTTGTTCTCAGTGTTGAGTTGATCGTTTTCTTCGACGACTTTGGTGATATCTCGGTTCAGACCGAGGATAGAATCTTGCACTTGGAATACTTCTTTTGATTTCTTTTCTAATGCGACCTTTAGAGTTGCCGCTTCGTCAGTTTTATCATTTAAGCGTCGTTGTAAGTCGTCAAGTCTGTCGAGGTGTTGATTTAAACTGTCAATTTGTTGGTTCTTTTCGGACACGAGTTGCTCGAGCTTGTGAAGTTCGATTAATTTCTCTCTCAATTGTTGGTTTTCTGATTCACTTTTTTCTAAAACTGAATTTTTGTTTTGCAATTCGTTTATACGAGCTTCCAAGTCAGATATTTTCATGGTCAAATTGCGTTTTTCTTTTGCAAGTTCGAGTATCATGTTTTCTCTCCTCAGTATATCTTCTTTGAGTAGGTTCAGATCTTTAGTCTTCTCGCTAACCTCTCGATTCAATTCGGAAAGTTTTTGTTCTAAGTGATTTTTATTAGATGCAAAGTTTTCCAACTGACTTTCATAAAATTTCTTGTCCTTCTCCATCGCCGCCACCGTGTTTTCTAGCAAACCCTTTAATTCCTCTACCTCTTCTTTTAGAGCTGGGAACTCGCCCAATTGTTCTTCTGCATTTTTGAGCTCCGATTTACAATTTGCAAGTTCCGTTTGGGATTTTTTAACTTCGTGCTTCAATTGAGACAAAATATCGGGAAAGTTCTCTTGTTTCATATCTACAGTGATGCCGAGTTCTTCCAAAGACGTAAATTCGTGACTCTTATGGTCCGACGCCTCCAACGAGAAGTTTATCTTTTTGGGTTCAACGCTAAGATTATTACTGATACTAGCGTTTCGGTTGGGATATAGCGAACAATTGTCGGTTATTTTCTGAGCGGTGGAATGTTTGACGTTATCGCCGAATCTATCGATAGTTCCAAACACGGTCGTTTCATTTGCGTTCCTTTTAAATTTATCTTTGTTCGGGGTAAAAGTGAAATTGACCGGAAGCGAATCGGCTCGAGGCGTATGTAACTCGAAATTGTCTACGTTTTCCGCGTCCAATGAACTCACATCGGGCCTCTGCACGTCCGGGGGCAACGTCTTGTTCTGCAATTTGTCTCGTGGAGCGCCCGTAAAGCTGGCGTTTTGGTTCTTTAGCTCGGCTCGACGCATCTGTAGGTCTTGCTCGTCGTAATCCGAAATCGATACAATATCGCTGAGCGTCCGTCCCGATGTTTTTCCTTCGACATTATCGCTTTTTTGATTCGGTTCTTCTTCCAATTTGAGAGCTGAGAATGAATCACGGTCTGAATTAGTGGCCCGGTCTAGACGCATGTTAGAGTTAACCTATATCGACGTTTGGAGGGTCGCCAAAACGCATCGTAAAGTCAATAGTACTAGAGTATTATGCATTTAGACGACAGGTTACAAATACTACATGTAGAACAACTCTTATTCTATACATTAAGGTTTATTAATTGTTGAAAGTTAGAACACCTAATGAAATATTCTTTTTTGTATTATTTAATATAAAGTAAACGGTAAAGTAAATCTTGTTTAAATATCTTTGACTTATATCGTTATTAACAAATCCATAGTGAATAACAGTTTTGGGTTGAAAACCCCAAATAGCTACTAACAGTGATCTCGAACACTTAGGGTAACTTTTAACCTAAATCTAAGAACCAAGTTAACACTTATACAACATACCCATAATCTGATTCAGCTGTTCCTCCTTATCCAAAAGCAGAGCCTGATGCTCCTTTTTTTCGTTTTGCAGCTTTTCATTCTCCACCTGCAACTGAGAAGCGATGTCCTCTAACTGAGCGATACGCGCCTGCGCAGTGGACAATTCGCGTTCAAGAATTATCACTTTGTCTTTGGGATTACCTGAAAACGAAATAACAATAATAAAAAAGGAAATCGATTTTAATGAATCTCATTTAATTCATAATATATAATGACTATAACAAAGCCTACATACACCCCCTCACTTTTACACAATCACACATAATAAATAAACAGTTTAATAAGCTCGTAAAGTGTAGTACAAATAAGACTGATTTATGTTCAGGAATGGTTAATATATACTTTGTTGCGTAAATAGTACATACACAATTAACAAACTATTAAGGAGGCAACGGGTGGTCTTATGCTAACAAGCGAACTCTTCCAGGCAATCCTAGTAGGGAAAAAAGAAATTGATAATAAGTTCGCGTTTACCTAATACACAAATTTTATTTAAATTATTAGAACTGGTTAGTATCATGGACATAGTATTACATATATTGTAAAATGTTTAGTTTAATTAAAAGATAATATGTTTACCAAGTTACGATGCAAATGATTTTCAAGGACCATCTACTATGGTAGACTGTTAAAAATATTAGTAACACTAAAACTTGTCATGTCTTATAGGAGTATTAATATACATAAAAATATATAATATATAGATTGATTATTATAATTATCAAATTATTCTCTATACTTTTTATTAAATCAATAATCGTAAGAGGAAAATACATACAAGAATTCCCGTATATGGCTGCATGTGAATCACCAAGTTTGTCTTTTTCGTCAAGGTTTTGCTTCAGTCTAGATAATTGCTTGTCCCGCGATTCCAGCTCTTCCTTTAGTCTTTGAACCTGAAAGTGTCATTATATTAAAATAAAGCTAACTTTTGTGAGCACGTTTACCAACCAACATGATGTTGTATTGTTGTCAACTTGTTTAGTTTTTAACTATAGGCATGTAAATTAAGAAACAATGTCAAAATTGAGAATTACTGTACAGTTCAAATGAACTTAATTCAGCCGGTTTAAACGAATAACGACCAAAAGTGTGTCATGACGCCATAAGCGTTGGTCATAATAGAATTAACAAATCGCCGGTGACCTTTTTTATATTAGCTGAATCAAAATCAAGGTCTTTAAATTAAGCATTTCATATAATTATGTGAATGTGAAAAGTTCTCCAGTTTCAACTGTAGAATAGAAAATTTAAATCGTTTAATTTTACTAATATTACTGCACACCTTTCTAAAATATTACCTCTGCCTGTGCATCATGGAGCTGGACGCTGAGCTGGCTGGAAGCAGTATGAGCGAGAGCCTCCGCGTCATTCCTATGCTGCTGCAAACGAGCAGACAGGGATGATATCTTCAGCGCCTGCTCCGACATACGTGCCTGCAGGACATCACGTTCCGCACGGACCTCCTGGAGGAAAAAATTGAAGATAGAGATTCAAATACTATTTGATCTTGAATGACATTCATCACAGACAGATCTTGATAGTATTTTCCACTTAACCATCAAGAATACGCAAACTTTAATAGTTAAGAAAAAACAAGAGAATCTTTCTTCTCTCTCTCCCCTTCTTTAAATCTTCCTCCTCGTCGTGTCATCCCAGATCAACAAGAACAGACATAGACAAAAACATACACACTACACAGCATTCAAATATATTATTGCTTCGGAAAATGCGGAATTACATTAAATTTATACATCTAACACGTCTCATCTAATACTTGGAACAATTCCAAATCGTGTTTAGATTTTTCTGAATGAAAGTCGCAGAATCTAATTTTATATATTTGGTAACGCAACATATTGGTATTATACTAAGTTTCGCATAATAAGGTTTCCGAATTCCAGAATTTATACGATCTTGACTCAAAGGTTTTTATAATAGGCGCGCAATCTAGTAAGTTCTATACACTGTATAGAATACTATACAGTAATTCCACCTATAAAGCTGTAGACCCAGACCGCGTTATATTAAACTGCGTTGTAAGAGAAATCTCGTAAAACCGTTTTTTTGCACGATTCAAAAACTAGGAACATGGATTTAATAAAGTTATTTAGTTTAATTTTATAACAACACAATTGAAACAGGTGCAAAAGTACGCAAAAATAATTATGGATTAATACTGGCATTATAAATTTCAGCGTTATATACACGGAAATCATTATATACAGCGGGAAATACCGCATTATGGGGGACAGAAAACGCGTTATAAGGGGATTACTGTACACGTAATTCCTTTTGCCTTTACAGTACAATCTGCGTAATATTTACGCCATAAGAACACTTTAAATCTGGCAATACAGAATGAGAATCTTCTTACAAGGAAGCACAGAATAAACACAATCTCTATATAGGTCACAACAAAACTAACCCGTAATTGCGTTAACTGACAAATTAACCGTACAGTAAATCTGACAAACTACCGATGTGTTTAGTTGCAAGTTAAATATAAACTCGAACTAGTTTACGAGCTGAAAGATCACTAGAACGATGACTAGTATCGACCTTAGTTATTTTACTGCAAAGTCCGGAAAATTCTCGTTACGATAAAATATATTGAAATTAAGTTTTATATGTCTCGACTACAACCTCAATAATACTTAAAAGTAGCTTTTAATTTTCAACAAAGCCCTCTAATAGAATAAATAATTTCATTGTCAATTATTCTATATATTTTTTATTTTATTTTTCTCTTGTTTACTGTTAAAGGGATGTGACAAATATTTGTTACTGTGGTGTAAATAAAGTGTTATTATTATTACATAACATAGAGATCATACACTTATAAAAAACACCTTTAGTAGCATTATTACATGCTAATAACAAAGTAATAAGCGCCACCCTCTCACTGTTATCTAAAATGAATAAAGAATAAAAACAGCTTGCCACGAGAAAATCTATTGGAATCGTTGTACAAAGTCGAATCAAGTGGTGAACGTTGATTAAAACAATTTTCAATTGAATATATTAAAGATAAATTATACTCAGGCAGCTTATGTAGAACTTTAACAAAGCTAATTTGATACATTTGTCATTGAACCAGCTTTTAAAATAACCAAAATCTTTGTTTTAGTTTTAAAACACACACATGTATTTGTTTACAAAGAGCGTTGTTGTTGCCAAATGAAAAGCGGTGTTCTCTTTTCACATGCGTAAGCATTTTGAATAAATACAAAAATGTATCACAGAATAAACAAGGAAACTTTAGTACAACGTGAGACTGACAAATCTAGGTCTATTAAAAAATAATATTTTTTTAATAACTACGTAAGCGATCATTCAATAATGATTGTAATAGAAAATACATGTGAATAATGTAGGCTTGCCCATGTATACTTTCATTTACCAACTACATAGAAAAATCATGTATGTACAAGTATATATAAATGATGGAAAAACGTCTCTGGACACTATGGCAGATAATAAAGTAATATATACAAGAAGTTTAATTTAAATAAGTGGTAATCACGTAAACCAAAAAATATTTATTATATTTGCAATGATTGTGCAATATGGTACATAATTAAACAATATACATTACAGATTTACTCAACCGTTCAATGGAACAAATATCCTTAGTTATATAACACGTATTATTGCTTTTTATGCTAATATTATTGACAAATTAATTGAATTAATTAATGTATATTAAAGCTTACTTTTGTACACATAATTTTGTATGTAAGCTGATTATGTTACTATCTTCACGTTTACAAATAAATAAAAGGGCGCGATACGATTGTGTTAGTGCATCATATAAATAATATAAAAAAAAACTGCTTTTTGCATACTGATGTACTTTTTCTTACTAGTTTAATACATAATGAATTTATAAGCCAGCTTAATTTATATATTTTCTAATATAATAAAATATATAAATCCTTAGATTTATGTATCTGTTTCATGATCATTTGTCAATCTAATAGGCAAGTAGGTAATCAGCCTCCTGCGCCTGACACAGTCGAGTTTTTGGGTATAAGGGAAGCCTGTTTTCTTTAACGTTCATACTACCTCAGGAATGAGAGTCGCACTCTGTAGCCATTAGGCCAATACTGCCCTCTTTCGAATGTTAATTCTTTCTATTAACTTAAAATATTAATGGAATATTATAATAATCGAAAAAGAATATTATATTATTAAGGAGAAAAATAATATCTCAAAACCAAATAAACGTGCATGTCATAGTTATAACATGCTGGTCTTATTCCTCAAGAGTATCGTTGATTACTCTCAACAACGTCAAGTGGAGGTAATTGGAGATAGCACGGGTTAACAAATGGCAAAATCTTTGTCCATGCTTTTTATTGCTCGCTTCAATTGGCATTGAATATATTTCAATAAACTACTGAATATATTTTTTTTAATGGGACAGGGGCTCATCTGATGTTTGTGTGTGTGAGTGTGTGAGTGCTGTGCCGGTTTTGAGGAGTTAATCACTTGTACCAATTTAAGCCTTTAGACTAATACCTGCAGCTGAGGTTCATTATCGGACGTCAAGGCAGAGTACAAAATACCATCCGTATCACCTCGACGTCCGTCGTTCCTCAACAGGGCGTTTATTAAGGTAGTTTTTGCCGCGCACCACCACTATGTGGAACCAGCTGCCCACAGAAGTATTTCCGAACCAATTCGACTTAGGGTCCTTCAAGAAATGAGCGTACCAATTCTTAAAAGGCTGAGTTATGTCTCAACCTCTCATAACACATAATGATTTATTAAGTTTATTTATCTAAATGTATATAGACAACAAGTTAATATATTTTTATCAATAGTGCATTGGCTTATAAATATAGTGTTTTAAGTACATATTTGTTATTTATGCAGTGGGTCGTTTACCTATTTATAAGATCTTATCTGTTATATACATTAAGACATAATACAGACATTCAAATGATTAGTTATTAAAATTGTTGTCTGCCTATTTTTGTAGAACAGGGAACAAACGGGCAGAATAAAACCGCCGCCCATCGACAATTTTAAAGTTTTTTTAAGTAAGTAAATCGGCACGCTGTTTGGTCTGGAAATACCGCTACGAACAGCTGGTTCAACATAGTGATGGTGCGCGGTAAAAAGTGCTTTAAGAAACGCTCAGTTGTGGAACGAGGTGATAGGGTTGGAATACTATATATTTATTTATAGGCCGCACCAACAAGGCACACATAAAAAAAGAGAAAATATAGATATACATATATCAATACACGTACGTACGGACGGTGAAAACAAACATAATTCATATAATAAAATGGATAAGTTTACATAAATGAAGATGGGCCAAAGGGACCAAAAATAACAAAAACTAACAAGCGTTTTAATTATTTCTTCAATTCTTAACTTATTTACAAATTAATATATTACATTTTCATTAGTAGTCAAATAAATTTACATAGATATTAAAACATTCACAAATACGTATCAGCGCAGTGGAAATGGCGCATCGTTTTCACAGGAGCGATTAGTGTCAATCTGGAGAGGACTCAACGAAGTAATTGGTGAGAGCACGGGTCAATTGTGGGGGCGAGCTGGCATATAGTTAAAATTATAACTAATTCTTTGTTTTAGATATGTTTAGTCAGCGTCAAATATATATATTTGATAAATTACAAAAACATTTTGAAAGATACACGTATTAGAAATTCAATAATGTTACTTGTTTTTTTTTAAATCAATTGGCTTCAAGCTTTAAGACACAGGGTGTAATATTAAAAATCACAAAATAATAACCTGATTTGGTTCTGAATCACTGAATAATGGACGGCAAGTAATACAAAAATATGACGTTTAACTACACTTAAATGTAACACAAACAATGATATTACAAGAGGAAAACCCTTGTTATTGAGGAAATTAAATGTACCTACAGTTGTGTAGTAGACATAGTATCTATATAATATTATAAATTAAGTTTTGCATTCTACATAATTGTTTTTATACTGTTTTCTTTAATTAGGGTTGCCTGGAAAGATCGCTTAGAAGCGTTGCATCATGTTTTTTTACTTTATATTTAAGAAGTGTAAATAAATAATTTGTAACTATGTATACGTATAGAATAGAATCAGAACTTTAATCATTAAAGACTTTTTCTTGGATGTATTAAATCCGAAATTACATATACATACTAATATGAAACTAAACCGAATTCAATCCCTGACTGTATATCATAATTCAATGATAGGGCATTTATAATGGAACATATTAAGCAATCATTATAAAATTACGTCAATACTAACAAACAATTTAAATGTAAATATAAATATTTATAACATATTTATTATTAAAGTTTACCACATCAAACATAATGCTTTATCCACAGCATATGTTAAAAGATATCTTTTCCTATATGACGATTATGGTAATTGGTAAAGATAAATGTTACAAAAGAAATTACTAACAAAACAGGGAATTAGGTATCAGATAGACATAACAATGTTTTTTTTAAAGTCAACAATCATTTATTCATATAGGAACAATGTACACTTATGAACGTCAAAAAAGAAATATATAGTAAATGCTTCTAATTTTACATTTACTGCCAGTGCTCAAATCAAGGGCGTAGAACGGAAGAGAAGAACTGGCGATAAACTCTCCGCCACTCTTTTAATTATAGGTAATATCAAGCGTTCTGCTAAAGCTATGTATGTATTACATATACATAGCTTTTCGAATTAATCTAATATATCAAATTCACACAAACAGAGCATGACTGACTACAAGTTCCAAAAACACTGAGGCCAAAAGTTAAATTCACTCACCGTATACTCCGGTAGGCCCATCGCAAACACCTGTCTGATACGACTCCACAAGAACATCCCACACAGGGCAAACTAATCTACTCACACGTTACATGATTTAGATGATGAAGAAATGATAAATAACCTTTTTGCAGCAGAAAACACTTTTAAACATCGGATGCGCGCACGCTACTGAACGCCTCTACACGTTACGGGAAACTGAGAAATGCGCGTTGAAGGGAAAATCGAGTGCATTGAATGCGCGGAAATTATATGTACGAGAAAAACTCTTGACAAAGGAACAAAATTCTATGGCCGTACTTTTATCACGTAAATTGGGAAATATTTTTTTTACTTGGCATATTAGTTTAAATTTGTAGAAATGTATGAGATAGTTGAAGAGAGAAGAAAATATCAAAAATAAATATATGTACGTAATGGATTTGTAAAACAATTTTTAATAAAGTAAATCGCATTCAGTTGTTATAAAAATCCTTAAATAATTCTCCGAATAGGATTTTACACCGCAATGAACCAAAGCAACAATATCGTTTTCCTACAATCTAGAAATAGAACATTTACGATAATGGAACATTTGTTAAAATCGGCATTTTGTTCTCAGAATAATGGTAGTAACACGCCGTGTCCATAAATTTAACTTTTAACTAACGAAGGATATATTTAGATCACTTATGAGCGCAATGTATTGTAAAAATGTTGATGTGTAATTTGTTAAGTTCAATGTAATGTACACCTATAAACAAGGCTTAAGCTATATGAAAATATAGGCATTAAGGCAGGCGTTGGACGACCTCCCACTACTGGAAATTTAGGGGAAAAGTCTATGAGGTCTATGTCCAGCAGTGGACGTGAATAGATTGAAAAGAACGATATTGAATATATCGTTTCCACATAGATGGCATATCGAAACATGACCCATGGCACAATGGCACAGGACTTCACATTATACCTACTGTAAATTCTACCATGACATAATATATAATAATTTTATTAATACAATGGATGTAGGATGGCTGTTCATTCGGTGAAGATGATGACTGATAGCTAGCTAAAGTTATATGTTAATGCAGGATTCAAATTCATTTGCGAACTATTGTCTAAACAGTACTTGACAAGATTAACGTTATATTTCTTCTATGACTAAGTAGATAATGAGCCGCC
The DNA here is from genome assembly GCF_905475465.1 of Pieris napi. Taxonomy (NCBI): domain Eukaryota; kingdom Metazoa; phylum Arthropoda; class Insecta; order Lepidoptera; family Pieridae; genus Pieris; species Pieris napi. Next base: position 481,580 of record NC_062255.1, read on the forward strand.
TTCTGCAAGACTTCATTGTTTTAAAGGTGCATTGAATCTACTTTCATGCCCTTCACGAATCAATCTCATACAAAATATATCATAGAGCGATATTGGCATCGCTACACGAGAGCAAGAGTTACCAAAACAGTTTGGACGAGCGCCAGCCTGTCCAAGGTCACAAGAAAATCAAACTGTTGATATGTTAGTTTATTTAAACGGGTTTTTATGATCAATATTTTACAGAAATCAACACTGTTGTGGTAGTTATAATTAATGATTTAAATTATTTATTTCAAAATGATAATTGTGAGAGAGACAACAAATCCAATACTTGAGGGAGGGGTATATAAAGAATAGTTTTTTTTCAATAGGTAAACATTTTTTAAAACGATATTTTACTAATTAATAGATGAAATAGGGGGAAAAACCATTTTTATTTGATGTAATAGGAGAGCAGGAGGTTAAGTGATACCGCCGCCAATGGACACTCACATTGCCAGAAGGCTCGCAAGTGCGATGTCGGCCTTTTAAAATGTACTAGAAGCCTCAATCAATTAAAGAATGCTAATGAGGTTACAGTGCCGGCCTAGTGGCTTGAGCGTGCGACTTCGGTCTCCGGCTGTGGACCAAAGGACTTTCTGTCTACGTGCGTATTACTTGCTTGTACTGCGCACGAGGACAAATAAAAAAAATCGAGGACATGTGTCAGACAGAAGGCTCACCTACTGGTTTCAAAGAAACGGATGCAAACTGAGGCCAAGACCCACTTAGAGTTGTAGCGCTACTGTATTGTTATAATGAGTTCAATTCACAGGCAAAAGACTCATGAGATGCACATTAAATAGCTTGTTTATTTAAGCTGTTAAGTTTGAAAGATTTATACCCTCACTTTTACACCACAAACAACACAGGCAAATTAGGCATTACTTTGTTGATGTATTAAATAATTTTTACTCTCTATTAAATAATTTTATTTTTATATTTTTACTTTATACGCCGGCTGTACGCATGGACAAGCATGACTCATTGTCCCGGTACGCTCATTGTACGCTTGCGCCGCATTTACCTCTCTTCCTTCCTACTCGATTGGCCTATGCGTCCGAGGATTCATTCCTTGTTTGTAACCATTCAAAAAAGTGATAATTCAATAATAATAAATGACTCCAGTTTATTCATAAAAATATGCATATCATTTCATCAATGTTTTGTTATGACGTTGACACGGTAAACTATCATCCGTAAACCGACTTTACAGACAACCATTTCTTTCCCTTTTGTAAATGTTTGAATCATTTTGGTACATATCTTTATAATTGTTTTTTGTTATATATGTATGTTAGCTGTAGACTTACCTGAGCGATGTCATTGAGCGTCGCCCGTTGCATCTCCAGATCCTTGACCCTCTTGAGCACTGCGTCTTCAGCTCTCGTGAGTGCTTCGATACCTTCCCATACTCGGCTAAGCTCCGCTAGACGCTCTATACGCGGACTGGCGCTGTCCGGAGACCGCACCTTCGGAAAATCATGAGTTTCAATAAAGAATAAAACATTAATAACAACCTTCTAGAAGGATCTAGAGGCGAAAAAAATCTTTAATTAATAATTTCAATTTTTTTTAACAACATTAAATAAGTCGCTAAAATAATATTACCTTTTGGTCTCGTATAGAAACATCTTCGCTTGGTTCTGAAGTGGGTTGAGAGCAGGTTTCATGGGAGCGTTCCAACCTGCGCGTGCGACGGTGTATGTGTTCTTCAAGCCAACAGGCCTATACATAAATTTATTTATGAAAAATCATTATCACCACAACTATGTCTACTATTATTGTTCTCAATGGGAACATATTACAACAATGAATAGGACTTTACCTGTTCTTGAATCTTCTCCAGATACTCGGTATATCTATCTTCTTCTTGCGCACACCTCACGCACGTAACATCACTAATATCGACTCTTTCACTCCTTAACGATTCCAGTTCACCGAGAACAATCCTCATCTTGCTATCTCTTTCGTCTATCGTGCGTTTCATTTCTTCCAATTGTTCCAGAATTTCTGTTTCTCTGACTGTTTTCTGTTCCAGCTGAGCTTCAAGCTTGGCAATGATGTCGCGTAGTAGAACCGTCTCTTCTGCGGCAGCTTTAAGCACTTTGTCATTTTCAGCCTTTTTCGTCTCCAATTCAGCTATTACTTGGTTCATTTCACGTGTCTGATTTTCTAATTGCTCCACCTGAGTTTAATATAATATTTACAAATTCGCCCGATAGGTACGTTTATTCATTTTGGCATGTTCCAAAGATTTCAAGTTCCTTCTTTGTCATCCAAACTGGCTAACTACGATGGCAACTCAAATTAAAATATTATACAAAGAAGCAATGTAATAAAACAATACACACAAACTCATGCATTTGTTAAATTATTAGTAAAAAGGCATGCAAAGCTACGGGACTAAACAATACTGGCAACGAACTAAATAGGAGAGCGTAAATCTACTGTAAAAGCTAAATAGAGGGTGAAAATGAGTGAAAGCTATGCGAAGGGGAAAACCACTTACATGTGCATCGTGTTGACGACAGTTGCACTGTGAGAGTCGTAAGCAGCGGATCTGTATTTGTGGACTTAGATCTTTATAAAGGTCTCAGTTGACTCGGGTCTCAGAGCTACCCCGAGCGTCTTTTGAATTTATCATCAAAGAGTTAATATTTGGGAGTAGAATTTAAAACTATTGACTACATAAGTGTTATTGTTAGTGCAAAGAAAAAGACAAAACACGGTTCGGTGCATTAGTGTGGTGCATTTCGTGAAGATAAAACACAATATCAAAACCATAACCGAAGTAACTGTGCAAGGGTTAAAGTTAAATCCTCAACCAAAGGTTAGTGTTGAAAGAAGAATTTGTTGTATCTACCAAACAAATTTAAAGTTAGAAATTTGTCTATTGGTAAATACAATACAGTAAAAGCTCCTTTGCGTTTCCTTCATTCGTGATGTCACTATTCGCGAACTAAATAAATGCGACCCACTTCCTATATTCGCGGATCTAATCAGTACATTTATAATAATAAAAAGGATTCCAATAGGTATCCAACCCAATATCCTTTGTCCACTACAAACTAATACAAAAGTAAAATAGACCTTATTACAACTTTGCCTAAAATATGTTTTACATGGTATCCCCGTTTTTCGTCACCTATGAACTTATCCCTATAATCCCATATAAATTATCATTCTGTATTCGCGGCATATTTATGGAACATATATGTACTACGCGAATAAAAAGCTTTTACTGTATTTAAGAAATTCTCCATTCAATATTATTGAAGATTACCATTAATTAATGTTTTACACTTGAAACAGAACGAATTAAGTTATTTTTTCAGCTCTTATAGTTTTTCAGAATTAAAAAAAAAAACATTTCGTTCTGCAAACACAAAGAACAAAACCCACCTCGCCCATGATCCTGGCGTTGCTCTGCAGTCGAGTGCTGAGTCTGCTATTGTCCTCCCTCAACTCGGCCAGCCGTTTGGCGAACTCGTCGCGTTCGGCCTCGCGCTCGCTCGCTTGCTCCTCCACGAACTGACGGGTCGACTTCAGCTGACGGTTTGCTGCTTCCAGCTGTTATTTATATTGCAAAGTGTTAACGGAAATATATTCACAGTAAATGATTAATTGACGAAATAAAACCTGATTAGGTCTGGTAATATAAAATCTTAAAATTACAAAATTTCTAAAATACAAACACTACAAAATAAATTAATAAAAGCACTATTCAGATACAATTTTTTAACACCTACTAATAAAATCTACCAAGAAACTAAAATTATGACGATTAATTATGTTTATAGCACCTGTATCCTTATTAAAAAAAATTAAATAACTCTCTACATAGTAACTTATCATTTCATAAAATCAAATACACCACTACTCGCAATACTCGTCGAGCGAGTTTGCTTATCTTGCCAAAGCCGCGCACAAATTATTTAAAGAGATCTATTAGGTATGAAGGTGTGCAATTGTTTAATCGGTTGCCGTCTAAGGTTCGTAACATTAGCGTGATTGATCAGTTCAAAAGGGCATTAAAGATACACCTCAGAATGGGCCCATTAGACTAAAATTGGGCTAGCTGATGGCGACGTGTATCTCGTTCGTATATACTTAATATTAAATTTCTCATGTAAATAAAAAATAATTTTTGTAATGAGAAATAAAGTTCTTTAAACATTCTTATATTAATAGACCTAGGTACATTTTTCCAACATTTAACAAATACAGTATAACGCGGTAGACCTGGGCCGCGTTGTAGAAGTATTCTCGTAAAATCGTTTTCAAAAACCAGGATCAAGAATTTAATATAGTTATTTAGTTTAATTATAATAAAACAAACAACCATAATTTTGGACTTGACAAGTCATTATAAATTTCACACTACAGAAATATACATTGAGAAATCACCACGTTATAGGGGGGATAAAAGTACTACAATTTAACTAAATTATTGTAAAATAAAACTAACAACATACACGGTACTAAATGAAGTTCATCGTTTAAAATAAACTAAATTAGCGATAAAGAAATGTTTAGCAACTCATACACAAGAGTACAAAGCGATACATAAAGCTAAAATACAACAAATTATGTACAAATAATTATCGTTAAATTAAGCATATATTGAAAAACTCGAAGTTTTTCTAGAACATTATTTTATAATTAATGCCAATAATAATAACTAATTGAGACTTATAGCGTGTTAATGAATGAGATCGTTAATTTTAAGTTTACCTTATTGCAGCAAATTTTATGCACGGGCGAGTTTGTCATCCATTTGATCTGTGCATGTGTGCGTGCCGAGTGCAAGAATATAAGCATTTTATCATTTAAGTGACGGATATATTATAAAATATACATGTATATGAGGATTATAGCAAAAAAGCGTCCTCTTCGCTTTCAATTTATCTATCAAACACTTTCATATATACGTATGTACAATACATTAATTCGTTTAATTAAAAATGCATGTCTAAAAGAGCAGCATACGGAGAAATGTATTACCTGTTGTTGCAAATCGTCCCTCTCCTTGAGCAGAGCCTCGAACTCGTGGTGGTTGTGCCTGGGCGAGAGCGCGTCGTCCAACGAGCACCAGCCCGTGCCGCGGGAGGACGCGCGTACGCCGCCCGTGCCGTAGCTGCAATTACGATCATTTATTACCACTGATTTTTACATCATATAATTACGATACCGATCTTTATAGGAACTAATCGCAAACAATTTTATAATAATACGTGACTTTGATAGAACGTCATAAGAGATACAACAACATAGGATATTAATACTTTATCATCTGAGTTTTTCAGCATATTTTTCTCAAAGCGATGAATTTAAAACACCTTGAGTAATATTGACTCACCCCTCAACGATGTCGTCACTCAGCGGTCTGTCACCGAGCGTCATCAGGTGAGAGATCTTCATCATGGCCGAATCTAAATCTGATCGGAGAAGATTCTCTCGTTGCAGACATTCAGACATTGCTTCCTCCATATTCTGAAATGTTAATAAATATTTCATTATTCACGGTTTTTATTTTATAATCTCTTTCTCTCTCTCTCTAACAAATGTAACTCAGTCCATTACCTTCCTCTGCATCTCACAGTTGTCACATCGCTGATGTTTCCGCTCCAGCTCTTCAACCAGCTCAGAGATCTGAACTTCACTTGCCTCCAACATCTTTTGTTCATTGTTTTGCTCTGTAAATTAAACAAGTATTTTAATGCCTGTCCTTATTATGGCACATATTCAGTAGATACTGGTAGTTAGTAGTGGCAACATGGATGAAAATTTTGAATTCGTGACCGGTTACACAAAAAGGTCCATATCTTATTTCACACTACTTCTTATAATAAACTGCGTTTACGTAAGCGAAACCATTCTCAATGATAAATGTCTGTAAAAATCTGTTATGTTTTATCAATTGTAGGAATATCTATATATTATACGAAATATCTGAAAAACTACTAATTGTATTTGTACGTAGTGAAAGTAAAACTTACTATTAATAGCCAATTTATTAGACAAGTCCAACAAATCCTGGGCTTCGTGGCGTAACCTCTTGAGAGAATGCTCTAATTCCAACTTCAGCTCGGCACTGAGGTCCCTTTGCTGCTGCAGGAAACCCAGGACGCCATCCTCATCCAGAGAACCGAGTATGGAATCAAGGTCAGGTGCAAAATGTACGTGTTTTCCACGGGAGACCAAGCTCACACTTAAGTCAGGTGTTGCGGGTCGCGAATCTTCTAATGTGCTGGAATAGATCGAGAAAGCTTATGAGTCCGAGAACAAACGAAGAGAACCGGTTTTGTAACTTTCAATAGTGATATTGATGCCGTCTTTTAGATCGATAGTTAGCGCTCCTATGGACACCACGGATATGGGAACTACGATACAAAGAACTACATCGAATGCTTTCGTAAACGTCGAGACATACGCACGTACGTAGACTATTGCTATCGGAAGTTACAGAGTATTGGAGCCGTGTTACTAGATTTCCAATTAGTTTAAACAGAAAAGTGGTAAAAAAAGTGTCATAAAAATGTTAATAAGTATATTTTTAAATTATCTTGTTCGGCTTTCTATGAAAAATGAAAAATTTTCTCAAAAAATCAAAATCCATTTATCTTGGGTAATCGCAATTTAAGGAAATAAGTTTGAAAGGAAATAAAAATACCGGAGAATTACTAATCCGCAAACGAATAAACTTCACACATTCATAATTGCGAAGACGTTCGCCAGAGTTAATAAACGTCTAAAACCACAGTTTCAGTTACACGCAAACCGTTTGGCACAACGCCAGCAGATATCGAGGATAATTAAGTACACGTAGAATAGATATTCCTGTCGTACTCTTCATAAAGTAAAACTAAGAAAGATATATATATTGGCAACTAGTTGAATGTTCACCACGTCTGTGGGTAATCCTTAATGCATATGACATGTATATAATCTAGACATTAAAATATAAATAAATAAATTATTTATAATACAACTACACTAACAAGTACATAATAGCCAATGCGATAATTTTGTAACTTAACATAGGATATTTAATGTGGTTTTTGAGAATTTTCTCTAAAAACATATAAAAATATCGATAGTTCCGGAGACATTAAGACACTATTTAGTACTCGCAACGCCTTTGTTATAGGGGTCTGGTGTCATCGCTCTGCCCGTAGGGACTGTAATGTAAATCGTTTTTTTGCAGTTTCAAATAGCCGTTTTATACAAATAAAATGAGTTCTGGCAGAACACTAGGATTACTAATAATTCCCTGAAAAACTTTAACAACGTAGCAGGCAAGCTGTAATTCCCGTCAGGTTTCTAGGTTGTGGGAACCATCCATAAAGATCTACTAATTTTTCAATATCTGTCCTCAGAACAAAAATTCGTGTTCCTGTCCAGATCGTTATCGGAAGTGACAAAGTATGGGTTCTGATTACTTTCTTTTTACTCTCATATTTATTTATTGTCATAATAATGGCAAAAACTTGCAATTAAATATATACAAAACCACTTGTCATTGTATTTCTTTTATAAGCGTGCCTCCTTGGTCAGGAGTTCTGGATTCCATCTCGACAAATTATAAGCTGATCACCTACACACACAGTTTTATATCTACTTACGAGTCATGTGGTAGCAACTTAGGAAGCAAATGTGCCAGCACAGTGCGGTTAAGTTCATCCTCGGCGCTGGCGCAGTACGCAACCAATTGCGATACTGCGCGTTGCAACGCGTCTGCCACACGTTTTAGTCCGTCCCTGAAATTAGTCATATTTATTCAATTCAAAGAAAGGTAAAAAATATTCACGATGTTTATGGAACAAGGTATTTTGAAGAATAACAGTATCATATTTTTATTTATGATTAAGCTTTAATGGTTCAATACACTCGGTTCCATTTATTTTATTTCACAAAATATCTACGCAACGGAACAGATTTTAACTGAATGAAATTCTAATGCAATATTCAAACTAAGGATATGAAAAAAATTATATAATTGTGGCAAAAAAATTTTGCAAACCTACCTTTCTTTAGTAACCTCTTCCAATTGTCTATTCTGATCAAAGCTATAGTTCCTTTTCTGTCTCCATTTGTCTGACTCCCCGACTGCCTCGTCACGGAGACTCGACAACTGTAAATATAATACATATATTATTTATTACATTCATTGACGATTATGCGTTGTTTAAAGAGCCACGGAAATAAATACACCTTTTCGTGTTATAATATATAAAAATGTTTGCCAAAACTTGTCTGCGCTAATACAATACTATCACAAATTTAATTGAAAACTAACACTAGGAAATTTCATAAAATGCAGAAAAGAAGGTACTCTAAAATATATGTTAAATTTAAAAGAGTGTCATGTTCATTTCTATACATTACTGTAAAAACTGATAAATAAAATCAATATGTATTGTTCTCTGCTTCTGGTCCTGTCCACAGTACACGCGCATTTATAAGTAACCTTCTTAAAATCTGTACTAAAAATCATAGAAAATCCAGAGAGACCAGTGGGGGCTTTTAAGCCCCCAAGGTTGCGACATCAGCATTGAGACATTCAGGGTTGGTATGGCTGCCGCTAATGGAAATTACAGAATAAAGGTTCAGATATCCCAGGTTCTAATGGTAATTTAATACTATCCGCCAGATAAAGGTGTATATATGTATAAAGGTGTTCAAAGCCTCCAATAGGTAAATAATGTCACATGTACGCAAACTGGCATTAGAGTGATATGAATAAATTTAATACATAAGACGCTTTAAGAGATATATAAAGACTAGCAGACCCGAGAGACGGCAGCGCTCAAAATTTATTCAAATCGGTCCAGCCGTTTAAGAAGAGTTCAGTGACATACACACGTACAGTAGAATTATATATATAAAGATATGTAATAAGTTTATATGCAAAGTAATTCTTTCGTTATTATGATTCAATTAAATGGTTAAAGCCAAACTATATGGGCATCTTTCATTTAAGATGACTACCTTATTAGACTTTAGAACAGGGTGCAAATGGACAGAAGCTTCACCTGATGTTAATTGATACAGGCCTCCATGGACATTATCAATCTCAATGCCAGAGGGCTCGCGAGTGCGTTGCCGGCCTTTTAAGAATTGGTACGCTGCTTCTTCTTAAAGGACCCTAAGTCGAATCGGTTCGGAAATACTTCAGTGGGCAGCTGGTTTCACAGTGGTGTGTGGCCAAAACTGTCTTAAATATTGCTTATGTGGAACGATCACTGTCAACGTCAATGTCATAATATCTTAATTGACGAAGACTTCTATTATTAACAGTAGAAATTACATTCCAAATTAAAATGCTATAAAATACCCACCAGGTACCTCCTCAGCACAACCATTTTGCAATCACATTTTCAACACTATTTTAAATATCCCACTCACTTTGTGTTACAACGTTCAAACAATACAACGAAAATATTGCTTCTTTATGTAGATTATAAAACCTACTAATAATAGATTATTTAAGCGAGAAATCCATAATCCTACATCCAAACATAATGTCAATAATTCAAAATTAAATTTGCTCCAGAAAGCTTGCTCTAAATGTATTTAATCTATTAATATTACAATAACAGTGAAAAGAAAACGTACAAGTGACCCACTTGAGTGAGACAAAATAGGAATGATTTCATCTTCTACAGTTTAGACATTCAATATGAACGTAAGATTGTTTACTGTTTTAAATTATTAATACCTAAATAGAATTATAGAACTGAGAAATTTCGCTCATTGTTAAACACAAATGCCTTTGCAATTTAGGATATTACAATATAATAATAATACGTTTTTATGTTCATAATTATGATTATATGGATTGGGCAATCATTTAAAGCATTTTTGTTAGTCACCTTAAGGAGGAAAATAGAACTAATAGAGTAACTTGTTATCGAGTCGAGATTTTATGCTTATCACTCCCATGACAAATGCAATATCTTTTAAAAGGACAAAAGGTTTTATGTATATTTTGCTTAATACCTCGAAAAGTAATATTCGCTTATATTATACTGGAAGGTTTCCTGTTAAATATTAACCTACAACAGCAACCCTTTAAAAAAAATTGGTCACACATATTAATAACCATGTATGTTTCCTTTTCCTAACCTTTTGATAACTTTTTCTAAATATATCCTCATCGTTTAACGGGTTAATAAATCAGTGTACCCTAATTTGATAAGAATATTAATTAATCCTGAACAATTCCTTGAAATTGAAACTTGAAACTAAACAAAATGGTTTTCACTAACCTCAAACAATCGAAACAATATACTAACGTTTTCGATTGACATGTGCCGATATTTCTTCGTAAACTCTTGCGCACACAATCCTTTTACACATTTCTTAGAATAGACTTTATCACAAATCGTAAATCAATTACAACAGTCGTACACTGAAGAGCATTGTATTTAAGCCACTTTAAGAAATATGAGTCGGTAATTATAAATTCGCTACTACCTCTATTTTGACATTGATTTGTGACTCATTTTTATAATTTTAAATAGTCCTAAATTGTTTATAATTGACAACAAAATTTAAATATGCTAAACTTAGTGCTTTGATTATTTTGTATAATCTACATGTCCTGGGTTTGGTTTCTGACGAAACACCTAATTGATAATCGTTTTTAAAATAAGATGTGCAAATTTTTCAAACATTATATGCTGCTGCACGTTGTAGGGTCTTTATTGGCCCACTTATGTGTACACAATTACTATTTCTACGAAAACCAGCGGGTTAAAACAATGGGGAACCGGGGTTGCAACATAGAAAACACAGCTGCGCTTTGAAATAAAATCTTCACAAGTTAAACAAGTGTAAAACATACATTGTGTTACCAGCTGTAGCCACGATTTGCCTACTTGAAATTAGGAACTCCTATATATTCATATAGTTTATATAATGTCGGAATTAATAGGTGTAATAAAAAAACTATTTGAGTTATTACGTGATAAACGTCGCAAATTCAATGTAACAAAAATGGGCTGATGTTATTTTAACTTTTAAAAATAACAAAGGCAAAGAATGATCACCTACTTGCCTATAAGGAACAGCAAATAATCACAAAACAAATACAGAAATTTGTGGCCGACCAACATGATTATTTTTAACTAAAGAAGTTTCTCATATCTGAAGTTTTTTAATTGCGTCTTGTCTAATCGGAAACATAACAAATATACAAATATAATAAAATATCCCTATCCTATATCATTCAGACATAAGTTGACAGGACTACAAAATCCAGTAGATTAGTATCGTAGTAGATTTTAAATTAAATGTTTAATATATGTATATTAGTATTATTGTTACATTTAACATTCGCTGGAACGGTGAAAGAAAACATCGTGAGAATTCCGGCTTGCGTTAGACCCAAAAAGTCGACGGCGTGTCTCAGGCACAGGAGGCTGATCTCCTACTTGCCTATTAGATTGAAAAATGATCATGAAACAGATACAGGAATCTGATGCCCAGACTTATAAAGGTTGTAGCGCCACTTATTTATTTTATTTTAGCTTCAAGCGACAGTATACTAGTTATCTTATACTATGACTACGATGTCGTTATAAAAATTTTACACAGATAAGTAATTTAACCGTTGTCAAACAGTTTTCAACCTAACCATAACACGAATAAGGCACACTATTCCACATCAACGTTAACGTAACGACCGAGTGAGTGATATATCACAGACCTGTTTGAGACGAAACATTTGTTTCAAACAATAACAATTATTTCCTTCAATTATTTACTTTTGAATGAAAACCGTCAAAACGTTGTCAGGTATAAAAATAGCAATTATTAATTATTTTAGAAGCTTAGCGTTTATTGCCAGTTCTATTCTTCCCTTCTATTTGAGAACTGGCAGTAAATGTAAAATTAGAAGCATTAATATGCATTTATTTATTGCCGAGTCATAAGTGTACATTATGTTACCTATATGATTTTTTTACTTTTACTTTACTTTACTTTAGGTGTACCGAACAGTAGTTTCATGAAGCTTGCAACAAATATAGTGGCTTTAATAATACACTTAATAAAGGAAAGGGCCAAGGAGAAGAGGGTGCCCTAAAAAATGGTGTATTGAAAAAAAAAAAAGCGATAGTAGGCTGACCCGGCAAAAGTTTGTTTAGCCATGTATATTATTTCTAGGAAACATTTTTTTAGTTCAATAAAAATAACTACAATAATAAAAAATAGGGGTTGAATAGGGTGAAAATTAGGGGTTTTCTGTATTTTTGTACACTGTAGCATAAAAAAATAAAAAGGATTTTTTCTTTCTCAAAAAATAAAAAAAATTGTTTTGGGTTGGATACCCCTTATCACTTAAGGATTTGAAAGATAGATAGTAGCCGATTCTCAGACTTACTGAATCTCCATAAAAATTTTCATAAGAATGGGTCGAGCCGTTTCGGAGGAGTATGGGAACGAGAATTTTATAATATATAAGATTATACAGATATTTGAATAAAGCTAGACGAGTCCTTTACCCATGAAGGAGTCTGATCAATGGTACTGAAGGGAGTTAAGATATTAGGATAACAATAAAAAATATAACAAATCTAAAAAAATTAACTGTATATTTTATTCTTCTCATTTGTAAAGATAAACAGACTTTTATTATTAATATAGTAAATAAGACAATTTTAATTTGCTAATTAAGTTGATAATTCTGGTTGACAAAGTCGTTTATTTATGATCACTTAAATAGTTCTGTGTATACTGAAACAGCATCTATAAAAAAAACTCTTCATTGTTTCCAAAGTTCCGTAATTGGAAATGTGGCAGGACACATGTTTGTATGTTAATCATTTGAATTTTTATAGGTGAGCAAAATTCTATGCCAAACCAATTATTATCATTGAATCGGAATCAAACTAAAAAACAACGGATGAAATGCAACAAGCTTTTAATCAACTGTAACACTACGGTATAAATCTTAACATTTGACGCTGAAAAGCTCAATTTTTTAACGAAATTTAACAATACAGTGGATATTCAACTACAAAGTCATGTAAAGAAGATTATTGTATTTCCCCTCATTGACGGTCCGAAATATACTTAGGGGAAACGATTTTAACGTCCCACATAAAAACACCACCCTTGTGTACGATCCTAATGCTAAGCAAAATTCAAATATAATACTGATGTTCAATTAACTTACGTTCCGCGAACGCTACTTCTTTAAACACAAAATAAAATCAATATTATTGTCTTTTATTGACATAAATTTTACACATTTAAAGAAAACACTTTTTTACCGGATTGAAGTTATGTATTTTTATAAATTTACATAACATATTTTACATAATTTTAAATTTTTCCGACGTTTCGCGTGCTTTACAGTGTGCGTGGTCAAGGTGTCACCGTTGACCGGTGTTTTCTTTAAAAATCAATATTATTACGATTTCAGAGGTCGTGTGTTTTTGATCTCTCTGTTCATCAATAGATTTTTCTTAATATTAGCGCAATTCATATTTACTAACACGGTAAAGGAAAACATCGCGAGGAAAGATATCTTAGACCCAACATTAACTGGAATCAAATGTCAGGCAAAGCCCCTAAATTAGAGAATGTCAGGCACAGGAGACCATGAAACAAACTGTGAAATATGTCAGACACATGCCCCTTTGTGTGGATACTTTATACATTAAGGTCCTTTATTCTATATCTTTTACGATAAGCTCCTTTGAACTCGAACAATTAGTTTCATGATACGAAGCACCAGACAGTTATTAATACCGAGATAAAACGACACATCTGGTACAAAAAAACCTTAATTAATTATAAACAAAGCTTTATTGAGTTGTACGATGACCCCGCTTTAGCTTCCTTAGATTCAATATTCTTATCATAAATACACTATATGTTAGTTCGTTATTAATGTAAAACAATGCAAAGTGTAGTACAATGATCCCTTGCTATAATAGAATACTCTAAAATAGTTCGTGAGTAGACCAAGATTAATCGAATTAAATTATATCCTATTTAATCTCACAGCTCACAATTATTTATGCGCAAAATAAAAACATGAGGCAAGTTTAAGTTTGAATTTGTTTACATTATGTCTAGACTAAGTAATAATTAACAAGCGCGGCTTATAAACCACCAAAATGTAAGCATTTTTCTTTTACACGATAAATTCACACATTTTTATCACTTGTCCAACCTTCACCAAAGGAAAATAAACCGTAGTATAATAACGTATAGCGCGTAATAGCGTGCACGTGTACGCTCACAACTGCGCACGCAAAGTACGTGCGACTACGACGCGGCCAAAAATGCACTGATGTTTACAAAGTTGGGTGGGATGCTGCATCTGACACGTATTTAGCATTTAGGGAAACTTTCCTTCTATTAATAAATTTATGCCATTGACGTCTGAAATTCAAATTAAATGCATGACCAACTTTTGCATTGATACAATAAATATTATGTTTAACATTTAGAAGACACGGAAATTAATGATTTTCATAAACGTAATAGTTACCTATAGTTACTATATGTTATTATCAATAAAAATCAGTGGCTCTGCAACCTTTTTACATTATTTTTGTTAGATTTCTGTATCTGTTTCATGATCATGTGTAAATCTAATAGGCAAGTAGGTGATCAGCCTCCTGTGCCTGATACACGCTGTCGACTTTTTGGGTCTAAACAAGCTGGTTTCCTCACGACGTTTTCCTTTACCGTTCGTGCAAATGTTAAATGTTTAATAAAATATTTAAAAGAAATCCCTTCAATAATCACCACTTTACAATTATTTTTTAAAGCACCTAAACGCGGTAATTATATTCTTAATATGTTACTCAACTATAGTTTTACTATAACAAGTATTTCTGTCTTAATTTAAAATTAACGTAAATGGTAACACTTACACCATAAAGGAAAATAAACCTACAAATTACAAAAAGCTGCTTAACTAATTACACAGCGGAAGTCTAATTGAAACAGACAGACGTAGCGTAACATATTCTCAACGGATCTTCACGTCTCATCACTGGATTTATTGTATGGAGATACACTTAGATTGATTTAAATGGACGCTTCTTATGTTAGACGCTTTTTAATTTATTTTCTATGTTTGTGTAATAATTTTAGAATCAGTATTGGCGTGCGAGTCATCTCATCAAGGGTCGTAGATTCGATCCCCGACTGTGCTTGGACTATATGTGTGCATTTTACACTCGCAGAAGTAAAACATCGTGAGGAAACCGGCATGTCTAAGACCAAAAAAGACGACGGCGTGAGTCAGGCACATAAGGTTTATCACTTCCCTATTAGAATTGATCACGGACCACCTAAAAGGTTTAGAGTCTGGTATATAATAATTTTAGAAACGAAAGGACCAATTTTAATTGCTAATTTGCTGATCAAATGATAAGTTAGCAAATGATAAGAGCTAAATAGCTCTAGACGTCATTAGAAATACTTTCATTGTTCGAGCCGAGCCGAATTATTTCTACACACAATATAATTTAGATCTCCAAAGAGAAACTTTGGGAGCGCTGCCGAGAAACTCCGATTAACCAGCAGATCAAGCGACGCAGGTGGAAATGGATGATAGGCTAAACACTAAAGAGATTCCAATCATATCCCCAATCAGGCGCTTGATTGGAACCCGCAAGGAAGGAAGTGCGGCCGTTCCAAGCAAACCTGACGTCGTACAGGAGACTGACTGTGGACCCCCTCTGCCCCATCTAGGGGTTATAAGACATTAAGTCAAATCACACACAATATCAGTAGAATCAGCGTCACTACATTTTTTGTTATGTTTTAGGAGGCAAACGGGCAGGAGGCTCACTTGGTGTTAAGTGATACCGCCGCCCATGGACACTCACATTGCCAGAAGGCTCGCAAATGCGTTTCCGGCCTATCAAGAATTGATACGCTCTTGTCTTGAAGGACCGTAAGTCGAATTGGTTTGGAAATACTTCAGTGGGCAGCTGGTTCCACATAGTGGTGGTGCGCGGCAAAAACTGCCTTAAAAAACGCTCAGTTGTGGAACGACGGACGTCGAGGTGATACATTTCATCAATTCAACCAACCAATATGAACATAAAAAGTTACTTCCTTAATATGTATTTTAATAATTCATTGAATGATGAAAAATAAAAAACTTTGACACGCACTTCGCAGTATCCTGATTCGTGTAGGTATAAAATCGACGCATAAAATTGTCTTCACTATATTTAGATTACATCCTGCCTCGGAGTAGGGTCACCAAAAACAGTAATTTTTTACAATGAATGTAAAAAAATTGTATAAATAATGTTTTTTTTGTTATTTTGTAAATATGTAGATGAACGTATTAAGTCCGTAAAATATATTTATATTAGACTATTCCTAGTTCTAGTCCCAAGTATTACTGTTTATGTAGACCGTATCTGTCAGTTACTAGACCAGTGTTTCCCAACTTGGGGTCCACGCACCACAGGGGGGCAATATGATTGTTTAAGGGCTATTCGAAAATTAATTAAAATTATTTGGAATTTGAATTTCAGTTTTTCATTATGTTTTGAAGAATAACTTACTGTGTTTCGTTAACAATTTCCTTCCTAAAACATATCATTTAAGTTTTTTTAAATGAACAATATTTTTTTTAATATTAGAAATTATGTTACATGGAGGGAGGAATTAGAAAGGTGGTCACGGCACAAAAAAGGTTGGGAAACATTAGACGGTAGTCACTGATGATTATTAATACAAATATCGTTTTACATTGTTTACTTATTTCCCATATCTCCATTGAATAAACATCAACTGACTGCAGAGTATTTCTAAGTAATGATACCGCAGGAATTGCAAAGCCGGAATAAATAGTGGGCTGGTCAGATTTAATAGACTTAAAACGGAATATTGAAATCATATTCCAAATTATTAACAGATGTACACGTGTCAGCGCAAGTTGTGTAATTTATGAAATGCTTCATGCTTAGAAATGTATATTAAAAAAAGAGTATATGTACTTATGTACACGCGTTAGAAGTTATACTTCTTTGGCGTATGGAAAAAATATTGGTTGTTTGTAAAGTAGGTTTACGATCGAGATGTTTACGTGATAACGTCTTATTGGTGATATAAGTTTTTGGGAAGTAAGGAATTAATGAAGATAACAATTTTTTCAAATTTTAAATTACATCTATCGTTTTATTCACACTTTTGATGATAAATTTCGGGTGTAAAATGACAAGTTTACTTATTCGACTATGATATACATTTTTCTTCATACATTCACGGAATGGCTGGCAGCGCTCGAGATGAGACGGGAGATCGGTCCGTCTCTCTCTCGTTATACCTGGGATCGCGCTCGTGAGGTTTTGGTGTGACACAAGTTTCTGAACATGTCACCCGACTAAAACGATTTTAAAGACGTTATCACGTCAAAAATCAGTATTTGATGGCGGCGCTAGAGTTTTTTTAGGGCCTCAGATTATCTCAATCTAATAGGCAGTTAGGTGATCAGCCACCTGTGCCTGACACGTCGTCGAGTTTATGGGTCTAGGGCAACCCGATTTCCTCACGATGTTTTTCTTCACCGTTCGAAGTTATGTTAAATTGACACATAGAAAGCAAGTCCATTGGTGCACAGCCGGGGATAAATCCTACGTCATCAGGGATGAGTCGCACGCTGATGACAATACCGAAACTGCTTTTGCCTTATATACGGTTTAAAATTGTCACTGTAAAATGATAACCTCGTATGTCAAAAAACCATTTATTTTTTGTTCTTAGACTCTTATGTCATTTAACTGGTATAATCATGAAGTAAGGACTTATTTATGTTGTTAATAAATAAGTCCTTTTTACCATCTAAAACTATGGACAAAAACACATAATAATATTTTAACGAACATTGACGAAATGAAACATTTTTTTCGTATCCTGTAATGTTTGGTTCTCTGGACATACGAGGTTATCATTCTACAGCGACGAAATGTTTTATGTAAATAATATTCTTACCCACTCTACAGTAGTAATTGTAAATTAAGAACCCACTAATTCTTATTTTTGAACCTTTAAGAATAAATGGATTTTGAAACAACATCCAACCATAATGGAAATCATATACCGCATAAGGAACACGCAAAATCAAGACTCGAACGCTCTCTCTAAATAAATATTTAACGAATTGATATCCAACTTCATGCTAACATGACATTAGATTAGAATAGGCCACGGGTCAGACCGATCAGCACAGGAAGTACTTTATCAAGTATTGTATTGAGATGTTCAAACGTCGACCTGTGCTACCTTTGTCAAGACTTGAATAAAACTTCTTAATACCCAAAGACAATAAGACTTCAACCGAACTGCCCACAAAATGATTTCACGGATTTAACTATACCTAGTAATTTGCCAAGAACATTTACGTTCAAACCGTGATTCAAATAGTTTAAGCTTATGGTACGTTTGTAAGTAATATTTATACAGATAATAAAGGTTATGATTTCATATAGAATGTTCAGTTTCACGGTCATACTACATACTCGTATGTTGTATGGGAAGGATAAAGTAACCTCTAAGAAGCTTGCTGTGAAGGCGAGACGGTATCTTATTCTTGGCCGCTACTTGCAACTCTATACAGAGCAAATTCGTACCACATGGAAAGGCCTTAAAAGGCCGGCAACGCACTCGCGAGCCGTTTGGCAATGTAGCTATGTAAATAGCCTCCTACCCGTTTGTTATATATATTTTATTTTTTATGAACAGCTACATCTAGATTTTTCTTTAACCGTGATCAGTCGTACCGTGGGTCCTTCACCACACGAAAAAGTTAATTGCCTATATAGGAATGTATATTTTTAAGATTCGAATTCTAGCGGTCACATTTTGTTGACACTGCTTCATAATTTCTTCCTAAATTCCCATCGAATTAACAAATAACGTGCTAAAAAATCACAAGCTAATAAAAACGTGTCCTCTCGGAAGTACTTGTCAGAGGTACTTGAGGGCTTTAGGAAGTTAGCGACAACGCTGATGTCGCAAAATTCAATAGGGCTCCATGCGATTATTTACCAGTAGTTTTGACAAATAGTCAATTTCTTTTTACAATAAAGTTCACAAAACAGAGTGCGACTTTACTTGAACTATGGCCTATACAATAATTATAGCTACTTAGGGTCGATTCGACCAAACAAGAGTAAATCTTAATCTTAGAATAAATCGTCAGTTAATCGAGAGTAAATCAATTTTACGTTTTACCAACTAGAAATTCTAAGAATAGTGGGCTTATTCGGGAATTGCTACTATACCGCCGTTTCGCACGGAATAACAGCTATTCCTAGAATAATTTAATGGCGTCAGTCAGTCCAATCAGCTGATTTCTGTCATTTCACAAATATGTATTCTGTGTTTTAATTTCAAGTCAACGCAACGCACTAAATTAATAGTCTAGCATTGTATAATGAAACGTTTAAACAATTTATTATTTATTTATTTGTTTTTAGATTTTTTATTTTCTATAATATTAGAATGAAATTCAACTGGGCTCAACAGAAGTTCCTTTTTAGACGAAAGCCTCAAACAAACAAGAAATAAAAACTTTTTGTTGTCGTTTGACACCTGTTAAAATCTACTTTTTCACACTATAATACGGCAAAATCGAGTTGACATGATGTATGCTCTTACACTGTCCCGTTGTAGAACAACATTTATTTGCCGAGATTTATTTTCGTTCACCATTCTCTTGCTATTCGCGTATTGTTATTCCTAGCACAATTATACTATCGATTACGTGGACAAACGACTATAGATTTACTCGAGATTAAAATCATGGAATTGATTATTCTTGGTATAGTTACTCGTGTATAAATTGAAGTTTGGTCGACCCTAAGTGACTTAATTCTCTACAATACTAAGTCAAACTCGAAATATCTTTATTCATACAGGTAAATAGGCCTCAACTAAGGTAATGTTAATTAACAGTATAAGTGTTCTATGTTTTGACACTATGTTCGTGTTTCCGACCGCACTTGCACTTATATTCACTACACTAGGTCTATTAACTCAAAAGGTTTAGTTCTCTTTAGGCGCCTTGTTCCTGTTGTATCAAGAAGTTGGATTGCCTTAGCATTCTGTCATTACTCAAATACATTTAAGTGTTTTTTAAACGCCATAAACACGTATTCAGTTTCTCCTTTAAACTTAAAACTAATTTTGTAGTTTATTAAAGAATCATCAATCAATAAACCTCTGCTCAATGGACAGTTTTAATCATGCTTTAAATGGCAACACAAATAAACTTACGATGTCATTAAAAGCTACTTCTTCTATATAACTAGTCTAGACTTTCAGGATGATGGAAATTCTATAAAATATCAAAATAGACATTACTCCAGTAACATAATAGTTTCTTTAACATTAAAATGCGGAAGAGTCTGGAAGGAAGCGATGCATTAAACTGCGAACTCACGCCTTCTTGGAAATATTATCGTTCATAGAGAGATGTTGTATAGATTTCTATAGAACAGAGGGCAGGATACTCACCTGATGTTAAGTGATACCGCCTCGTCCATAGACATAGCTTGTTTGGCTTTAAAAAAGAAGAGAGAGAGAGAGAAGCCAAGAACTTCATATTCAAATTACAGATATTAAAATTTAAGTTGCAGTAGGTGGTCCAGTCTGATAAGTGCAACTAAAAGGTCTTCAACCGAAATCTAATTTGTTACGTAAATATCAATTAGGCTTGCACACACCGTGTACAGCTGCGTACATAATTTGTTTTGTGCTCTGGTTACTTATATAGGGTAAACGGGATAAATTATCTTTCGTATGAAATTATTACGTATGGGAAGACGATAGGCCCGCTATGGAGGATAGCTCAGGACTGACTACAGTGGAACAATCTGGAGGAGGCCTATGTCGGAAGACAAGCAAACACCGAAGAAGATTTATTATAATAAATGAGTAAAGTAAATTCATAAGATTAGTTATTAGGTGTAAGAACTTGGTTGTTTGAAGTAAAGGGTTTGTCATTCATTCATTGACGTGTGAGGCTATGGTATTCCAAATGGCTTATGTTTAAAACTGTAAGCACGTAGTTCTAACCGACTTCTAAATAACCGAAGGAGGAGGGTATCAATTGTAAGTTTGTGTGTTTTACGTAACATAAACAGAATTTTCTACTTTTTCTCCCATAAAACAGTAGAATTGAAATGTAAAATTGTGAAGTTAAAATTTTTTTTAATAATTTTCTGCTTCATTTATATGCAATCACGATCGAAATTTTACAGCAATTGATAATTAGAAACAATTGAAATGAACAACTTACGCGGTCGCTTGCGCACAATATTAGATCATCATTTCTTATAACCCTGATAAGACTTAATGGATGGGCAAATTTTTAACAACTTATTCTTAGTTCTTTATTAAAATAATTCAACAGTTGTAATTTATTTAGACCCCATTTCTTCATTCGGATGTTATTTATATAATATTGAACTTGGCTTCCATGTCACAGTTATATTTTGACTGGATCTTTTTAATAAAATGTGTAGATTAGCTCTTGGGTTTGTGCACACTGCACGGTCTTGGACAAACTCAAGATTGGGCGTCGCACGATTAACTCACGAGGCCAACACTAAGCAGTGTTAGTAATTACGAGCGTAATTAAATATATAACTAAAAGAAAATTGTAAACATCAATAAGAAATTTGTTCATACCTCTCAAGTGCCTTTAGCGCACACCAGTACATTTTCCATTCAATAAACGACCCGTGATATCTCGAGTATCCTAATGTAACAAATGCATCTGGTCCGCCGTTACCGTACGCCGTTATCAGTACAATTTAACTGAATTAGCGTATTACACACTTCCTACTTCAATGATACGTGTTTATATCAATGATGTATGTAGAATATACCTACAATGTTAACGAAAGATTTTTAATATATATACGTATATATTAAAAAAGGACGATTAAAAACTAATTTGTGTGTATATGTTAAAACAAAGCTCCACGGTCTGTGGACCGATTTGAATGTTCGGGGTGTCTGAGATTTCTAATGAATAGCCTAATAAAATCATTAATTTGGTTTGGCTTAATTTTTCTTCATTCTTTGATTTTCATTGGCTGACGATATTATAAAGAATTCTCGAGAGAAATGGATGGAAGAAGACAAAAAACAGATCCAAATGGAAAGTTCAGGAGACCCAAAAACAAGACACGAAACAAGAAAAATTAACAATAACTACCTAAGTGTATAATAACAAAACTAACATCCATTTGAATTGTAAATTTTATTGTAAACGTATTAAAGTGGATTTATTTTTATTTAGCCAAAAAGGTTACTTGGAATAGCCCATGAAATGGAAATATGTAAGACAAAAGATGGGAAGAAAAATGAAATAAAAGAGATAGCAGGGAAAGATTGGAAAATAGTAGCGAAGATAAGAGACATGACTCTATTGGAGGTCAAACTGTACTAAATCACCTTCAATATAATGTTTAATGTTTAAAGAACTTTATTTCTCATTAAAATTTTTTTTTTACATGAGAAACTTAGTATATACAAACGAGATACACGTCGCCATCAGACAGCCGTCCTAATGGCGCGTCTAAACGGGCCATGTTTTGCTGCAATTGATGGCTGCAACACTGTGGCCGGCAACATTGCAAACAATAGCAGCTACACTATGCAATATTGCAGTAATGTTCCGGCCATATAGCCAAACATGTTTTGTATAGCCACATATGGCCGATATTGCCCCGATGGGTGGCCGGACGATCGCTAGGCTATCGAATTCAACTGCAATATTGCACAGCCAGTTCTATTGTTGTTTCAGTCACTCTCTTTGCTATGGCACAGTGTATCCTTTTCTACGCGACATGACGTTTGCTATGAGTGAAGTGTGCCTGTTGCTATATTCTGTGTTTTGCGATCAGCTGTATTTGACGTTAGATTACTACGTAAAAATTACTGCTTTTGACATTCTAGTTGTTGAATAATTTATTATCAAGACTTATTTCTAGACTCAAATTGTCTACAGTTTCACGCCTATTTAAGTAAGGTCGAATCCACAATCTCTTCTTTTTCTGTTTCTTTTTTAAAACAATATAAGCTGCTGGGACAAGTGTGATTTCGTCAGCCATTGTTGCCGGTTTGTGTAGCCCGTTTAGGAGTCTGCATCATGGGCCATACTATTGCAGACATATTGCAACACATTGCCCAGCCATAGATTGTTCGGCCATCAGCTGCATTAAAATATTTTTCTAATGGCCGGACAATTAGTTGCCAACAGTGCAGCCATCAATTGCAGCAAAACATGGCCCGTTTAGACGCGCCATAATAATATACTAGGCTCATTGCAATATGTATCTTTAATGCCCTTTTGAATTGATTAAACACGCTAATTTTACGAATTTTAGACGGTAATTGATTAAATATTTGCAATATAGTACTCGAATAAAAATAAAAATTTCATTTCAGATATATAAAAACACGATAATTATTTACTTCATTATTGGAATCGCTATTGATAGTTACAGAATAACGCTGATAATACGTTTCTACATAAAAATTCCAATCATCTGATTTCCTTGGAACCTCTCCGTCAATCGACTGGCTTCAATCAACGACGCGTCAGTCACGGCTGTGGTAGCGCCACAAAACAAATAGCGATCAAATGATGGCCAAACATACAGCCATAGAAATTGAGTAAGATTGTTGGAAAAAACGCTCGGTATTTAATTAAATACATGGTCATAGAACAATATATTCTCTCTCTCTTCGGTAGCTCATGTCTGACAGTCGTGGTCAACAAGGAAACATTTGGAGCGGACAAACTGTTTCCACCAGTTTCTGTCCAGCGCCTCTCTTAGTGTGCAGTTTTGAGGATGAAACATTTTTTTTTTTATAGAACGGGGGGCAAACGGGCAGGAGGCTCACCTGATGTTAAGTGATTCCACCGCCCATAGACACTCTCAATGCCAGAGGGCTCGCGAGTGCGTTGCCGGCCTTTTAAGAATTGGTACGCTCTTTTCTTGAAGGACCCTAAGTCGAATTGGTTCGGAAATACTTCAGTGGGCAGCTGGTTCCACAAAGTGGTGGTGCGCGGCAAAAACTGCCCTGAAAAACGCTCAGTTGTGGAACGGCGGACGTCGAGGTGATACGGGAGTAATTGAAATGAAATCATCAGTATATTTCATTATTTAAGCGATATTTAGCTGCGGCAGGAGGACCTGCTGCAGTGGTGTGGCGCGGCCTGCTTTAAGAAACGCTCAAGTTGTGGAACGACGGACGTCAATGTGATACTGATGGTATTTTGTATTCTGTCTTAACGTCTGATAATGAAGCTCAACTGCAGGTATTATTAGTCCGGACAACTGCCCTGAACACTCTTAATGGTATGTGAAAGAGGATGCAGAGTCTCTACTCAACGCCAAGGGATCAAGACGCACGGAAAGCGACTGGTCATTGACGATACGAATCTCTCTTCGTTCAATACGATTTACAGTTTATGATAATTTAATAAAAGATAATAAATATAAACAGCATCATGCAGCGTTTATTTTAGACCTACTAAAATTTACTCTGTGCTGCAAACCAATAAAACGGGTTAATTCGACACGGCAACCAACAAGATCTAATATAGAGGGTAGTCTATAAATAAAGGCCACCCTCGCATTCTCGACGCGTGACTCGTATGATTCGCTCTAACCATAAATCCATGATACGCGACTAATTTAACCCTATACCAGAAACTGGTTTAAATTTAACTAGACACCTAAAATATTGTTTTTTTTTTTGCTAAAAGCATACTCAGAGTCAGTCTCACTTGTTTATTAAAACTACAAGTAATAAACATAGTATTAAGTTAACGTTAAATTTATACTAATACTAAAACCGTTTACGACGACATCGTTTAGAACAACATACCGGTTATATTGACCAAAATTAAAATTAAAATCTCGTCCAAAAAATAAAAATAAAATGTTAGGGGTTGACAACCCTTATCACTTAGGGGTATGAAAAATAGATAGTAGCCAATTCTCAGGCCTACTTAATATGACTATAAAAATTGGTCAAGCCGTTTCGGAGGAGTACGGTTACTAACATTGTGACACGAGGATTTTATATATAAGATTTTGTTAATGTTGCAAACTCTTATGCATGTATAATAATAATTGTTTTGTGACCTTCGGGCGATCCGAAGGTGTGGGGGCCTGATGACCTGTAACACAGGTACTCTTACCAGGCATCAATCTCACACAAACAAGCATTTCCTTCTATTATAAATAACGGTTGCTTCATTTTAATAAGAAAAATAAAGATTATTATTAAAACTATTCCTTGCGTGATTCATGTTTTCTTTTGTCCGACAGATATATAAACAAATGCATAAATGATTAAACGAAACTAGATAGACAATATACAAACATACGTTCATTTTCTCAACGCTTGACGTTGAATTCAGAAACATCGTCTCACTTAAAATGTACAATATTTTGTTAGAAAGTAGTGTTTGTGGGTTAGGTTCAGGGCTTAATAGTAAGGAATGAAAGATTTTATCAAGTGTTTCAGGTCATTACAAATGATTTTTGTACATAATAAAATGAACCTTAATTCAAAGTAATAAAGATCATAATAATTCACGAGAACTCATATTAACAATAAAAAAGCTATAGGCTCAGTATAACTTATTTAATAAAGGCTTTATATGAAATGGTAACCATGGTAACCAACGGTATTATACACGTATTATAGAGACATTTTTAAAAACAGTTATGGAGGTTAATTTAAATCTGATGTGTTCTATATATATCATTACAAATACCTCATTCTCTTGTGTTTTATCAGCATGAATCTTGTCCCTCAGGACCACCAGCTCCAATGGCCAACTGGTCAACTCCGCATCTGGGTCCGATAGCAGCACCTGATAAACAGCATACATAATGTTTTAAGTTCGATTCGATTTTCAATAAAAAGGATTAAAAGGAAAAACACAATTTCCAGCCAGTTTTAAAAAAGCGTACTGTACAAATGTAACACAAATATCTATTATATTAACTCACACTCATTTTAATTCACAATACAAGACAAATTAAACGAAGCACTGAGGTCCACCAGCTGACCCGCGCTTATCGTGAACTGATTGTAAAAACAAACTCATTACACTATAGAAATATACTGGCAACTAATTATTATGTTTGATTTTACCCCTAATTAGTCGGCAATTAGTTGAAATTTTCAATTAAGCACTGTCGTATGTTATTTATCAATAGAAGGATTTGAAGCTTTCATTGTTAAATGTAGTATTAATCAAAGAAACTGTTTACTTTTGTTTACTGAAAGCAAAAAACATATAATTTATATAATCTTGATAATACGTCATACATGTGTAACAGTAATTTCGCAAACATTAACGTAAATATCTCTGATATATGTAAGTAATAAAGATCCTTTTAGCATTTTACTCGACGCGCTGACCTTATGAAGTTTTTACTCAAAAATTAAGCCATTCTAGTTGAAGAATTTCAACTAGAATGGCTTATTAACTCATTTGCCTCTCAAACACAATTTGACAGACGTTTTAAATTTAATTATTTTTATTTAAAAGAGCAATGTTAGCCTAGTGGCTACAGTGTGCGACTCTCATCCCACAGCGTGAGTTCATGGGTTCGAGCCCCGGCTGTGCACTTTCTTTCTATGTGTCCATTCAACAATCGCTCGAACGGCGAAGGAAAACATCGTGAGAAAACCGGCTCCGGCTTTTCATGGGCAATCGTAACCCCTATTAACCATGACCATGGTTTACAATTACAGAAAAAAAAACTGATGCAATTTTTCCAATGTTTCTATCCGTAATAACCTTTGCGTTCAAGGAATAAATACTTAATTTGGATCAGCCGTCTTCGTCTCTAACGCTTACCAATATATTATGCATTTTATTATTTATATTATATAGAAATTGTTAAAAGATAGCCACCAACACTATGTTTAGCTTTTTACTACCAGTGGTAATTTAATCATATAATATTGTACCAGAGTGAATAATAAAAAGTATTTAATATACGAATAACAAAAACACTTGGGCGAGACGGCGTGGTCAAAAACCGGGTCATTCACGCGAAAAATGTCACTTAATTTGGCGATGAGCCAACTAACGCTGCCGTCGCGAGTAACGATGACTTGAAATCTAACTATAGATTTCCACAAACTTGAACTCCTAAAATAAAGTGAAAATGTGCTATTTATGGGTCTCTTGTAGTGGCGATTGTAGACCTCAAGAGAGGAAGCAGTTTATCTGTTTCGGGAATATTATGAGATAACTTACGCGCCGGGCGAGATGATTACGATCTGGCATTTCACATTATTTTAAATACACTTTATAAACAGTTTTTAATATATTCCGACTCTTATAGTTTAAAATCACTTTCACTTTATAACCTCAAAATGAAAAGCGCGGAAAAGTTGTGTACATGTCGAAATCGTCACAACAACTATGGACCTTGCTCCATTTGAGCCGAAGTACGAACCTCGATTTTATTAATGGTACCTTTTACCATTGGCGATTAGCCAGCATCGGCTGCTCCTAGACGGACAAGATTTTTAAATACCAGATAATAATATAAACATAGTCAACTTTCCTTGAATTTATTTGCAGGTATTCCTTCGAGAACTCTTCTTTATTGAAAAACATTGTGTAAGATAATTAAAACCTTATTTACGTGATTTATCACGCCAGCCAATGCTCTTAGGGTGTTTATGTGATTACTTAAATATAGTTAACATCGATTTATGGCACACACCATTTAAAGATATATAAAACACAGGTTATAAGTTCCCACATGGCATTATTCACGATTACTACATGTAAACTATACATCATAATACGTCCAACATGATATGTTTTATGACTGCACACAACGTTATTATTAAATAAAACCTCAACAGTTAGAAAAAAAAACAATTTCGGTTGTAATGCGCCTTCTGTATGGAGACGTGCGAATTAGCGTACGCGACCCCAATGCATTTGGCAACACTTAAGATTTCCTGGTTTGTTGATCTGTGATATTATTTTTAAGTAGGACAAAATTATAAAACTTTGCTATTGAAACAAGCATTGAAAATGCTAGTTAGGCTGAAGAACAAAACAATACGTCCGACTTGAATTAATGAAATTATTTAATTTGCCCAAACATTTATTGCTAAAATTCGATAGACTCCAACGCTATAGACCTTTCTTTATCTAATATCAAAACCGATAAGAAACCAAATGATTTGAGTGATGAGTTAACTCAGACACGCTACTACTACACAGCCACACTCATTCTTGTGAGGACTACATTACTCATTAACAGTAATTGAAAATAAATATATTTTTTAAAACACCTTGTGTTTGCGGGTACTTTTGAAATTGCAGAACCTGTAGTTTACGTTTTGGTTTGACATTTTGTTGTTTTACAGCCATTTACCACGAATTTCAGCTTGTCTTGTTTGTTCGTATATTATGAATCAATTCGTCAATATTTGTCTTCATTGCGATTTTACCGCAGCTACTAGATTGTCATTAAATCATTATCATACATTATCTATTCTTATTTAGCTCTATAAATTGTAAGGTGTATTTTTCATACACAACTCAATAAAGCCAGTAAACGTCCCTTCACCGTCGCTATATATAGTTGACTGAATAATGAATTAATGGTCCTTCGATCCGGTGGAACGACATGTAAGAAAATTTCTAAGATATGTTTTTTAGAAGAAAAGAAGGTACATACCTGCAGTTGGTCTTGCAGCTGGTGAATCATTTCTTCGCGAATCCTTTCGACGTGTCCCTGCGAGGCGAGCGGTTAGTACGTACATGCATGAGTTATCCAAATACACATACCGGTGGTAATACAATAACCTTCAATTAATAAGACGGAATGGAAATAATGTTAAATTATATCGATTCCTTGTATGTTAAGTGGTATTTACAAATGTAGAAGGCCATAAATTTTGATTCATCCATCATCATCATTAAATACATCGTGTGCGAGTACTCTAGAACTTTCCATTAACACTTTAATTAAATTTCACAAAACAAAACAACATCGACATATTATTTGTTATAAAGAAATTAATTTTTAAAAATTGAAAAACTATTTCTTAAAAGAAGGGCGATGGAGCGTCAATATAAACACGTTTTAAATGATTTCTAATAATAATGAAAAGTCTATGTAAAATGTGGATGAGAATTAAAATTATGGCTTCTGTGAGAACAGCCTGAAAGAGATATTCATGCAAACGAACCAGTCCACCGATATTTAGCTCAGATCGCCCATCTTTTTGTTAATAATAATTAATGGTAATGCAGCAAGTGCCACTACACACATTGTGTCCACGAAACTATTTAATCAATTCATTTGGGCTTATTCGTGCCATCTTATTATATGCCAATGTTACCAAAATATCTATAATTTTGTCTAAAGTAGGATCACAGAATGGTCTTCAATATTTTAATACGAAATACTTTGCGATTTATTAAAGCATCGTAACAAAAGTCGTAAAAAATTAACTAAATAGTCTCGTGGTCACATTTGTACGTTATATTTTATTGAATACCTTTTCTAGTTCCGAGTCGATATCCTGTTGGAATGAAAAGTTCCCTTCCGTATTCTCTGCTGTCTGTATGTGAGCCTTCAAGTGGGTTATCTGGGTGAAGAAAATTATTTTGATATCATTTGATAACGTAATTGTTACATTATTAGAAATTTAAAGGCCTTATTTTTGTCACTGCAAAGATATTTCATCTGAAATTAACCCCCCCCCCCCCCCTCCCTTCTTCTCAGTAAGCAAAGCTCTCAAAAATATTAGAACTTAAAAGGATTATTTTTTTGTAGGAATCCTCAAAAATGCATATGCAATTGCAATATGTGTAAAAAAGTAAATAATTAGTGTTGACGTAATCACCAAATAAGAAAATCAAAGACCCCAATTTAGTGCTTAATATTCTACCGAGTACGTCGAAAGGACACAATTATTGTCATGGTTAATTCTTAACGTTAAGGTGCATTTCTTCGCAGTACTCATTAAACAAAATTAAGCATCAAATTTCCGATACATTTTAATACTAATAATATTTATTAAGTAAATATAATGTACCTGTTCTTCTAAAGACGCAATTTCCTCTTTATGCCTCATTTGCAGTTCGTTAATATACTGCAAGTGTTCAGTTTTCAACTCTTCCAACTGTTGTTCGAGTTTTTTGTTCGTTTGTCGTTGTGTCAATTCTACTGGTGTCGATGTCTGAAATAATATCGAAGAATTAATGTTTTAAATTAAAATTATAGTAGATACTTGTACATTTTTTTTATTTATATGGCTCTGGCACGGTTTGTGCATTAGCCAGCGTCAAGTATACGATTTTTATGATTCGTGCTTTTTGCCGTAGAAATTCGACCATGTCCTCCATGTACGGTTTAGGCACTCGCCCCGTACCGCACAACCCTCCCAAAGGCCGAGAACAAATTTAAATTAAATTAAAACTTGCCCTCGAACCCGGTACCCCTCACCTAGCTGCCACTTAATAATACCGCTAGGCTATGAGGGCCCCCCCCCCCCCCTACTTGTACATTGAAGACAACTTTTATCCATTTCTACGTTAGCTTTTATTAAATATTTGAGTAAATGTTAGGTAGTTGAAGAAAATGGGTTCAACAGAACGACCGCTGATTATTATTATTGCTAGAGGCTCTTAAAAGAAAAATTATAATGTTTCAAACCCCATATTACGATTTCAAACTATTCGTGTATGTTTAAAAAAACTATTCAAACAAAACAGACTGTTCTTAGAGATAAAACTTAATTAATATAAAAGTTTTTATCAAGTAATACCTCAATGCGTGAGGATGGAAGCTCAGCGGAACGTGTTCGTCGTCTCGCGTCTCCCGCCCCGATCTCATCCTCCGAGGATCCCGCAGACACGTAGGCACGATCGCGCCAAACTTCTTCTGAATAGCTGGAAATTATTCACCAAAACATTTACATGGAAATCATGTAATATATGAGCGTAAATCTTTTAATGAAGAAAGAATTTCTTTTGTAAACCAAAGAAAATTGTACGTAGGTATATAATAAGTTAGTTATAGTTGTAATATTATAAATTTAATAGGTAATCAAAATTAAATAAATAATAAATTCTTTAAAAACCATTGAACTTACCCCTCAGTCCTTGCAGAATTAAAAAGAATATTTATTATTGAAAAATCTAGACTAGAAAAGTAACAAATGTTTTAATAATGCTTACTTCTTACCTTTGTTTTATATCAGAACATTTCTCTTCAAAAAAAGTCCGTAAATCTTGCATTTCTTTCTCATACTCTTTCCTTAGTTCATCTATATTTGCATTGCCGGCTTTTACCGAAGATAGGAGATCTCTAAGCCGTCGAGTTTCCGAGGTATATTCTTGTTCGTTCTGCTTCATTTGACTCTCTAACTCCCTCACGTCCGTCTCAAACTCTAACCGCATTTTTCCAATTTCATCGCATAGCACTGATATCAAGCTTTCCCTCAATTTGTTTCTTAAATTATCTTCTATAAAACCACCAAATTTATTGAGCAATATGGACAACTTATTTTCAAAGCCAGTTTGAAAGTCTTCGGATCCTGAACCGGACTTTAAATCTGACTTAGAGTGATTGACCGTCATTTCCTCGCGGTCCATGTCCTTTTCACCATTTGAGCTTTGTAGAGATGTGGTCCCACTCATAACAGCAGAGTAAAATCTAGTACTGTCATCCTTAAGCATACCTTGATACTTCACGAAATCTGAAAGTTGGCCTTTAATCGTATCATGGTCAGATTGTGAGTGTTCTGCAACAGCATGTTGCAGTGTCTGCACTTCAGAGCAGAGATGCATATTTTCATGTTTAAGGTGTTCGCGTTCATTGTTTGATTGCTGCAATGAGATTGTCAAGTCTGCAATAAGCTGTTCTCGTTGGTTTATAGCTTCTTCCAAATGCACAAGCTGAAAGGATATATGAAAAGCTTGTAAACATCAAGAGAATGCTGTAAACTAAACATAAAAAATTATATTGATAATTGTAAATAAAAATTTAAATAGACTACATTCATTTAAACAAAAAATACCAAAAAACTTTTGTGAATATTAATAAAAACTTTTTTTAGCCACTAATTCCCATACTTTAAAACAAAACAAAAAAAATTAACAACCAAAAATTTATTTAGAACAAGAAACAAATATATGTGCACTTTTAAAAATGTTGAAGTGCAAAACACTAATGACACATGCAATGGGCATGCAAATGGCAATGACATAAGCAGTAGAATTAATATGCAACACACAAACAAGACACAAATTAAACACGCACAAAAACACAACACACATGCAAATAATACCTTCACAGTATATTCTTCACAGATTGTTTTGTAGTCAGTTGTCATAGTGCTAAAAGACATAGTCTCATCAGGTATAAAAGATTTCGGCTGGTCATCCTTTTTTTCTTTAACATAATCAATAGTCACTTCTTCAATCAACACATCTTGTTCCTTCTCACTGGTATCGCTCACTAAAGATTTATCTGGAGATGTTTCCTTAGATGCTTGATTTGAAATTTCTTCTACAATAACTCCCTCAGAAGTGTTGCCAAGTTCAGAGTCAAATATTTCTTTTATTTTGATTGCTTCTGTAGTTAATGGTGTTAATACAGGAAAAATAGTACAAGACTCAGAGCTAATAATAGTTGCACAATCAGGTGGAGGGCCAAATATTATTTTAGCAGACTCTAAAGGGAACCTTGGAGCACCTTTTCCTCTTATATCTAGCTTTATAACATCCTCAGAACTTAAACTCTTGTCAGCTTCAGTTTTAATACTGGTACTTGAATTCCCTGCACTGCTTTTTGAGTTGGTATTCAGTTTTACATTATCATTTAATGAGTCTGAGAAACTTTTTGGAGATTCTATTTCATATGAGTTAGAGTCTGATTTTTCTCTATGTAATTCTTTTGATGTATCAGACGACAATGGCAGATTTACTGGGCTTTCGTTGCTTATGTGAAAATCAGAATATTCTGTATCATAGTGCCATGATGTAGTTTGTTTTTGCTGCTGAGCACTGGGACTAATGCTAGGAGAATTTGATATTTGTAAATGAGGAGAGGCATTTTTTTGCGTTTGTTCATGATCAATAGGTACTCTAAGGAAATCTCGAGATTGTGACTGCCCCACATCAGACTCAGAAACGGAATCTTCAACATTAGAAGGAATTTGCTCTGAAATAGATTCCGCTTCACTAACATAATCCAAATCTGTCGGGTTTAATTGCGATACCTGAATTATGTCTTCCCTATTTATTTCAGTTACTTTATCTTCACTCTCCAAAGTAGCGATCTGTTTAGAATGAACGACATCCGGAAGGACATTCTAAAAATACACAAACTAATATATTATTCGTACCAAAAATTCGTGACTATAAAAGTTAGCGCTGTCGGACGTGAAATACAAATAAATTACATATTTTATTTGTGTCCAAATTGAAATCACAAACACACATTTTAAGAAAATAATTCAAAATCTGTAATTATTTCAAATTCCCTAAGCTTTAAAAGTTGAGAAACTTACGTGAATATCGGATGTATGAGGTAGATTTTTTTCAGTTTCATCCATTATTCAGGCAATTCATACTAAATCCATGATGAAATTCGTTTATAAAAAAATTTAATTCCGTTGTCAAGGCGACGTTTTTTTCAAACAATTTATTTAAAACCAACACAAAACACAAACACAACACAAACACCATTGACGTAATTAAAATGTTGCCGCTTTCTGCATGAATTTGTCATATGTCATCCAAGAGTATATTATACACGAGGAAATTAATAATTTCACCACAGATGAAATTATTTAAGAAATGATCTCAATTAATAACACAAAAAAACTGTAATATATTATGTAATAATATTAGCACCAATATTTTATCATAGTGTCAAAACAAATGGCGAGCGGCGAATTTGTGCACGATAATCATTATGTTATTTATTATTTCCGAACCAATTCGATTTAGGGTCCTTCAAGAAAAGAGCGTACCAATTCTTGAAAGGCCGGCAACGCACTCGCAAGTCTTCTAGCTATGTGAGTTTCCATGAGCGTCGATATCACTTAACATCAGATGAGACTCCTGCCCATTTCCCTCCTGTTCCATAAAGTTATTTAGACCAAAAATTCTTAAAGCAAAGAAATATTATCCTTTAAATTAATATGTATATTAATATTGAGCAAATAAATAAAGATGACCATGAATATTTTATGCAAGTCCTTTAGTCGAATATACTGATTTTCATGTTTAACAAATGAAACAACCTATTGTTAATTTAAGTATGTAGTTTATTGTTATTTACATAATTATAATATTTAGTCATCTTTAAAATATTACAATAGTCTTTGAATGATTCAACTCTAAGAAGCAAATAAGGCTAGTTATACCTTAGAAGCTCATTTAGTCACAAAAAATTTGACTTTCCCATGTTGTTAAACAGCAACAAGCAAGGCTCAAATAATCAAGAAAAACAAATTTAATGTTGGTTTTATCTTGATTTCATATGAAAGTAATAATTTAAGCCTTATCTTTTTATAAAACTCAGGCTTAACAAGTATTCATTATAAAGTATCTTATCCAATAGATTAAATCTACAACAAAAATTTACCACAAATTATTTTTTTACCAATTGGTAAACATTTCATTGTACAAAAATAAATTTGTATTTTATTTACTAATTTTTTTTTGTCAAACCAAAGCTTAATATGCCTGGTACAAAATAGTGAAGATAACATTACTATGTACACATAATTTTATTAATATTGGCACATTTCCCCAACTGCCTTATACTCTATACAAAAATAATCTTGTTGTATGGCATGACTTTTTATGTAGATATTATGTAAACAAGATGTATTTCTATATTAAATTCTTACATTGTTATTTTGAATCTCCTATGTAACTTATAATTTATTAATTGATGCCAAGTAATTTTATCAAAATATTATATATCTACTATATAAAAATAAGTCGGGTTTTCCTTCCTGACGCTATAACTCCAGAACGCACGAACCGATTTCCACGGTATTGCATTCGTTGGAAAGGTCTCGGGCATTTATAGCAAAGAAAATTAAAAAAAAAATTCAACAGAAAAGCGGGATCACCAAACGAAATGTTACATAAAACGAAGCCATCTGGTGGCGAAACGGAGTTCGCCGAGTTTGCTAGTTTCCTATAGAACTTACAGCTTTAACTTGTAGGTTACTTTCAAGAGCATAAAAACTTTTAATTAAACTTTCTACAGAAAAATCTACTTTTAGTTCAACAAGTAGGACTGAGTTGACGTTACTACAAGATTTACAAGCAAGTATTCCTGCATCAATAAATGTATGAATTTTTTGCTGTCTAATTAACAATAAAATGTCTTATTACTTTTTAAACAATTACTATATTCTGTTGATCTACTACAGTATTTAAATGAAAAGTGTGCACATATAAAGACAGAATGATCTGTTTTTTATTTACTATACTCAGATGACTAGAGCTTGAAAAGCAAAATTCCATTTTTAGCCTCCTGTGCCCACTCAACCAAATTATAGTAATTATTATTTACAATCCTAATTTACTGGAAGCCTAATTGAAATATGAAAATAGCACAATATTAATCTATGAAACACACAGATGCTAAATACTTATTGAAAAATACATTTTTATTACCATTTCTTGTGTTAAAAGTTATAAACCCTAATTATATTGTGCGATGATTTTCAATTTAGCAGTAAAGAGGACAAATTATACATAAATAATATTAAAGAAAATGGTGCAGTACTCACTGCTATTTTCAACCTAAGTATATTTTAAATAATGACCCAAAAAGTGTTTAGGTACATATTAATTTAACAACCTAATCAGGAACAAAATATAAAATATTTTCCACTTCACCTAGTAAACGCTGAAATAACCCTGAAACAAGAATTACAGATTAAAGAAAGACATATACCAATAAGATTATTATTTTCCTTAGGTAGCCTAAAAAAAACTTTTTTTCTGAAATGTACAACATTTGTATGATTTTAGTTTGATGTTTATATATGTTTCTTGTTTTCCAATTTTGTTCTAGGATACAATCCTAAGACTTAAGTAACTGAGCTATATATTATGTACTGTGTAGGAAGTAAAAATAGACAAAAAAGAAAACATTAAAGTTATTGCTAATCTAATCTTCTATAGTTTATCTTTCTGCACCTTATTATTGGCCATTCAAATACATTTTAAAATGTGTTATCATTTCATAACCAAAAATCTTTGCTGAAGGTGATAACAGGGAGAAAACTAGTTTAAATATATCTAAATTACCTTAAATAATGTTCATCACAATAAAGTAACTGAAGCAATAAATAAATTAGGAACTAATTTCAAGCATCTAACTTTGAAATTGGAAGGTATATTTTCCAAGCTGTTCAGAAGACAAATTTAAAGTTTAAGCTCAGGAAGCAATAAGTTTTACGGTATAAATGGTAAGTGACTGCAGTCAGGTGCTTGTAGCCTGATCTCTCTCCGCATCATCTTCTTCTTCTTGTGCCAATAACTGTCTTGCCAGCTGTAATGCCTGGAATTACAATATTAGCTAGTCAGATTTAGAAGATTTATAATAGCTAAATTGTACTATTATGTTAACATTATTGTTACTTTCTATTGAACTTATACAACTTTAAAGATAATCCAGTGTTCTCAAAAAAAAACCAGTAGACTAATCATATTTTGGAATTTCTACTAATCTCATAAAAAGATCTGCAAGCTCAGTTATTATCATAGATTTTTTAAAAAACATTTTGATAGAAATCTTTAAATAACCTAAATCTTTAACTATGATAAATAATATTCACCAATAAATATATATATATATATTGTTTAAAGTTAGTATAGAAATTGCACATAATATAATAATTACATCCAGATGTAATCACTAATTTCACAAATTGTAATCATAAACATGTAGATAATATTTGTGGTTATGTGTCTTAGAGTTATCAAATATGTAAAACTGCATCATGCTATGAGTGAACCAATGTACCTATATCAATGTGTGTGGGAGACAGACATTCAAAACCTAAATTGTTATTATCATGCAATAGCAAATACGTAATTCTTTTTATACCTGGAACTCGTTGTAGTGCGTTTTTCTCTTCTTTTCGAATTCTAATCTTCGCTGTCGTACATCCTCTGGCTCGTCTTCTTCATTATCGCTCATTTCTACACATTTAGGTGGTTTATTCATACTTGCCGCTAACTTAGCTGCCAAAATATTAGCATCTAATTCGTCATGAGTTTCCATATCGCTATCCATGGCTTCTGAGTATGGAGTTTTAGGTTCATCCACTTTCATATGGCCATAATCCTTATTTGGAGGATGAAATGTTTCCATTATATTCATTTCATCGAATCTCTGCTCCTTCGGTCGTTTACTTGTAGAAGGCATTCCATCCTGCCCATCTACGCTACGAGATGTTTTTAAGATACCCTTTGACGGCTTTTTTTGCAAATTCTGTGCCATGATTTTGCGATTTGCCTCTTTTTCACTATATTTGACTAAAATAAGTGGAAATTTAAGAATAAAGTGTGATTACTTCTTTCAAATAACAAAATATATCAAGCTTACTTTCAACTTTCAAGTCTCAGGTTTGATTTATTTCAAAATTTATCTTTCATTTTGAAGTATGGCTATTGTGCGATGACTGTCAAATATTAATATGTCATTGTCATATTGGTCTCGACGGTCGACAGCGTGCTAAACTGATAAACATTAAACTCTAAAGTTTATCTTGCTTCATGAATCATGCTTGCTCTTTTGACAATCATAATATTGAATTTATTCTGGACGCAAATACAAAATATTTCGTTTTAAACAATACATGGATTCAATTTTTAGTTTTAAATATTAAATTATAAATATAATAGAAAACAATTATATTTTCGGTAAACTTCGCTTAACTTGTTGACGAAAATGCTAGAATAAAGCGCTTAAAAATATGGTGGAAGATACTAGCTTAAATTCTAATAAATCTAAGGTACGTTATTCAATCTTTCCGTCGGTGGCTGTTCATTTATAAAACAATATTTTTAACTATAGATAAGTTATTTGTCAATAGAATTAAGTCTAGTAAAGAACTTACTAATAACAAACCAATTGTATGAATAGTTAAGCTCAATACTTTGATATATATGTTGATACATTATGTGAGTTAGCAGAGTGAGCCTTAGTGCTAAAAACATATTGGCTTAAACCCAGAGATCCATCCCTATCCACCAAGATATCCAGTTTCCAGCTAAAACATGAAAATACATATTTAAAAAGATTGGGAATAGTTAAATTCTTTCTTTTAGACAAAAACTGCACGACCAAAGGCTGTGTATCTTTGGACAGAAGCAGATGTGCAGAAATGGCTACGTCGACATTGTAGTGACTACTATAACCTGTACTGGGAGAAGTTTCACGAGGTATGTTTATAAATTTTATAATCAAATACCATGAAGATCTTATCTTAATTTTAGACAGCAGATGTGGTGGTCATAAATAGCTCTATAATATATTCATCTTATTTTTTTTTCAGCATGACATAACAGGTCGAGCTTTAGTCCGTATTAACGACAATACTCTTCTTCGTATGGGTATAACAAACCAAGAGCACAGGGAAGCAATATGGCGGGAGATACTAAAGTTGAGGCTAAAGACTGACATTGTGGAGATAAGAGACTTGGAAAGAAGGCACAATTACTTTAACTTTAATTTATAAGAAAATAAATTTAGGCATTTTGAAATTTGTGCATATTTTACAGTATCAATACCATTTTCTATATTTTAATAAAGTAATTTTAAATGGTTTTTTACACATTGACAGAAGACCTAAGGGTATCAGGCAGAATTCTCGTCTGCCTGGTTGCATGCCTTATCAAAAAGTACTTACGAAAATGCTTTTTTGTGACTGCATGTTCCTTTATAAACATACAAAATGTATAATCTGCTTTACTAAAATAGTAAGCTCTACTTATATACATTTATGTACCAGTGTGAGACAAATTATTGACTGTACATCTCTGTACATTTTTCTAAAACAACACTTTAATTGTAGTAGCTATAATAATCTATGTCGTTGCTACTGAGACGCAACCAAAATAACAATTTTAATGATCATCCATTGTTTATTATTCGTACGCTCGCGCCAAAAGCGACGAGACAAGATCACCAAAGTCCGCCGACAACTCTTTGATGCATAGATGTGATGTTCTGAAATAAAAGGCTTAACTTATGAATGTCATATTTAAATACCTAGAACTGTTTTTAATTTATGACCTTTTTTTGGTGAATATTTTTATCAATTATTAAATGTCAAAAAACAACAACATACGGAGTTAAACACTACCACGGACTACGGAGTTGTCCACATCATAAGAATTATATAACAAACAATTGTTTACTATTGTGTACGGCAGTGACTAAATTGAACGCCGTACATAATATTACTAACAATTTTGCTGTGTATTGATATTTATAAGACAAGCTAGTTTTCTAATATTTTTTTTTTATCAACGAGCAAATGTTAATTGCGCACGCACAAACGAGGATACTTTAGATACAATATTTGGCAGCAGTAAGCCTGCGTTAAGAAGTCTAATTGGTTATACTGATACCGGCAAATAATAAAATCAATAAAAAATAAAAAAATATTTCTAGATGTCATCTGGAACATATATGTTATCAATGCAGATGTAAGAGTACAGCTACTTTAACTCCAGCTTATCCAGTTTTGTAGATTTTTCTCTTAGGTATTTTAATTTTGTCAAATATATTCTTGTCTGCTTCACACATACACCGGCACTTTAATCCGCATATTAATTATAATGGAAATTTAACAGAAATACTTAAACTATAAGTTTAAGTACCTACGTCAAACGCCTATGAAATTGCGTACTTGCATGTTCTCGTTTATATGTATTTTAATGATTAGTCAACTGCCTCAAATAGGGAAGATTCGTTCAATCTTAATTTCGATAATGTTGCTCATCACGTAAATATGCGGTCTATTTAAAGATCGAAAGGGATATTCTGGTAATCATTGTATCCGTATTTCATTTTGATAAATTAAAAATTAAGTTAGTATTATCTTTGTGGAGATATCAGTTTCACATTTATTTTTGGTTGTTTAAGGTTTTGTGCAAAAATGCTTTTTGTGTAAAGTAAGTTTTTAGTAATATCGTTATAAGCATTAGTTTAATTCACGCGTATTACTTGTATATGGCGTGACTAAATAGTAAATAGGTATAATAATAATAATTATACGTCTATTTGGCTATGGGAGTTTACAGGTATGACTTTGGAAGTAGTAGAGTAGCTGACCTATAGGTACATACTTTCCTTTAAGTTTAAAAAATAAAAGACTGCAAGTCTGACAAATAACACAACAAATAAAAGATATCCTATTATTATAATTAGAAATTATTAAGAAGGTAAATAATATATTACTGTAAAATACAGTACCTACCATAGACTTGATTAAATGAAATGGGATCATAGGAGCGACGTATCTAGGTAATTATGCAACTAGCAAAAGAAAATCCCGTCTTGCATTTTACTAACACTCAGAAAACTAAAATAGTATTTATTTTATTTACTTTTTTAAGATTGACTGAAAACAAATGTATTGTTGGCATCATCATGAAAAGCGAGAAATAAACAGTCTCATGCCATTAAAACCATTTGGCATTCCACTGTTGCCAAATTAACTCTTAAGAAATGTCCCGCAATTCGGGATACGTTTAGATATTACGAAATTAAATGCAAAGCTGAGTCGCCTTTTGGATGCTTAATTTTATTGTGTCAAGCCAAACGCGGCAGTTAACGTTTGCGCGGGAAACGAACGCGCGCGCCATTAAAATTTACCGCCTCTTCGACAATTCGGCTTTATTGTGTATTGTGTAAGGTTTTTGTGTTTAAAGTGCAGTTTATAAGAACTGATATTCGTTTTCAGGCGAGACAAGTAAGTTTATTGTGAAAATTGTAATATGTGTAGGGTTTTAAAATAGTTTTTAGTGCATATATATATATATATATATATATGATTTAAAAACAATTCGAGATGCTTTAGAGAATTTAAGTAAATATTATTGGGCATTTACGGTTTAAATTAAAATAAATAAACAACAGTTTATTCGTTTCTGCGACAGATAATCTAAAATTTTGGATACATGTATTTCCAATGGCATACAAAGTTACAATTATAACATTCAAATGATGTTTTTTTTTATGTAAAGCGCCCTCCCTGAATATTCGAATGCGAACCATAATAGCTTTCATGTAAACATTGCTCCAATAAGACAAGCGATATGAACTGATTAAAAGTATAGTCAGCATGATTAGATCATAATAATAAATTTGTTAACAAAAATATGTAACCGAATCCAAAATGCACTAAGAAGTCCATCTGATTACAAAAACATTTCCGTGGGACCGATTCGCTGCTGATGAATAATTAGACACTTCGATCTCAGATCGACGAAGCGAGCTGCTATGCACAAGCATATAAATTAAATGGGTTTTTTAAATCAAGTAATATTTATTTCTACACAATTATTCCTATCTTCTCTATAAATAAATGATAAAAAAATATATTATTTACCGTTTCATTGCTTTCCAATCGGAATTGACATTAAAAATATCTACAGATAGAAAAGTATCTGTGATTTGTAAGATTTTGTTTACAGGTATATGTCGCGGATAAATATTAATATATTATGTAATTTTTAATCTAACCGTACAGCGGCTATCAAGCGATCAGAATGCAGTGGCAGCGAGTGCCAAGCGTTGCATAGTAGAGGATTTATGTCTGTCCGTCTGTCTGTACGCCCTACACGTGTATTTGGACAGCTCTATAAATATACCATTGTCCCACTCTTTACTTTGTCATATAAGCATGTTCCTAATATCATACGTGCGTCATAGATTTATTCTTGAGGCTTCTATAAGGGTTATCCAGTATTTCTAAGGTATCTAGGTGGAAAATTATAGTTAAAACACAAATACTTTAGCTGCGAACTACTATAACATGTATTGAGTCAATAACAATAGGAATAGATTTCAAATTTATGCATTAGATTTATGATTGTAGATAATGCTGAATGCAACTGCCAAGTGGATCACAAACGCATTGCGCAGGATTACATACGAGGCTATAATGCCTAGACTAGACTTTGCTTAAATAGAATACAAATCCCTATTATTATCTATTTGTTAATATAAATTTGGACTTAAAGAATGTCAGTCTTGCAATTATGTTGTCATATTTACTTACCGCCTTTGAGAATACAATTCAGAAATAAGAATTCGTTGTTGACTTATTGATATATAGTGAGAATAAATATACTAAAATATAACGTTTATTTATTTACAGCATAAATGCCAAATACTAATAATAATACCAACTTACACACTAACATAAAATAAAAACGAATCGTTTTCCCAAACCTGTCACAAATATATCTAGTTCTGGTGCAGAACTGAGGAAACGGTTAAGTAGCGGAATTGGTGACTGAAGCGGAGAACAGTTTGTGAGCTCGACTTAGACAGCATGGCATGCCTTCTGGATCTGAAATACTTTTCAGGCACATGCAGTGTAAAGTCTAAATCTAAACAGTACTGGAAGCCGATGCATTCTGTTCTACCCCGCAAAGCAGCAAAGTTCTGTTTTTGTAGGTAGCAAAATATCTTGTCAAAATACAAAAAATTCATGCTGGCAAAGCTGGGTGTAGAGTATTATTAAACGATAGCTTTAATGTAGCATTTGTAATTTTGCAGTTTTCATCGGATATTTTTTGATACGCGTCATAATTTTATTTTGACTGCGTTTTTGTATAATAAATGAGTCGGGACCGAATTTAATTAAACGTGACGGTTGACGTGCTGAACTGGGCCACCATTTGCTTGTGAAATCGGAGGAAAAAAATTAGTAACATCAGCAGATTTTTCATTTGACGTGCGACGAATAGAAAATAGAAAATGTTTGAATTGAGGAGAATGCGGCAGACGGCACGGCACACCGTGTTCGTTCTCCGACATCTTTCTATGTGTAGATATTTTGTTGAAGTGAAACTTCTTTAGGCGCATTAGGGGAAAATTTTTACGGAACGTCACGAAGATGTGCGTTATTGTCGGGAGAGAGCAAATGAAACCGATTGAGAGAGAGTGAGAAGGGTGTTCTTTTTTTAATGAAAGCCGATTTGATTTAAATTTTTTCCTTTTAAACTTTCGATGTGCAGGCCGTTTTACTACTACACAGAGCCAGTCCGATATAGTTAAATATGTTGACCATTATTGTGTTAACAATTTTATTAAACCACTGATTAAATATAAAAAAAGTTAAGTGCCTATCGGATACCTAATCCGCTGTTTTGCTAGTAATTTTTATTTTTTGTATCATTTATGTTTACCATAATTGTCATATATTTTAGAAAAGATAGCTAATAATATGAACTATAAATATCTCATTTTGTACGATGTAGCGAACTTTAATAAATAAACAAACTACTAAGTAATTAGTTTCCTAATAGTATAGCTTAATTAATATTGTTAAAAATGTGGTTAAACTGATCAAATTTTTGCGATTAAGAGCGTTATATGTGATTTAATTTACATTAAAAATATCTAAATCCGTAGGCAACTTTAATTTAGTATTTCCGCCTCGATATAAAAAAAACTAATTGAAAACAATTATTACGTAGAAAAATAGAGTTAAAAATTTATAAATATAAAATTCAACATACTTATTGTGAAAATATTTTAACCAGAAACAAGCATATTTGTTTTGCTTCCATGCCAAATGGCTATCGTATGGAAATAAATTCTATAAACATTGCAAACTGAAAATCCGGGACAACAATTCCCGTATTTAGAAATCGCGATATTTTTTTCAAATGGCACATGCTATGTGATGTCTGCTTTTAATACACACCTACTTTAAAAATTGATTGTTTACTTTGTTTAAAATTGTACGTCCGAGTTATTATAGTATTTATCGCATTATTATTAAGGACATGAATCTCCTTAATTTTATTTAATTATTTTTGTTACTTACAAACACAGCTTTGTT
The DNA here is from genome assembly GCF_905475465.1 of Pieris napi. Lineage (NCBI taxonomy): Eukaryota > Metazoa > Arthropoda > Insecta > Lepidoptera > Pieridae > Pieris > Pieris napi. Next base: position 525,749 of record NC_062255.1, read on the forward strand.
CGAGAACTGTCCGTATAACTGTGCGTTAGGAACACTAATAATTTCACTGCCAGCTTCTATTTAGAATAATTTATGTATTAAACTTATTGATAAAAAATAAATAATAAACATAGCTAAATAAAGTTTTATCGTTACAAAATTTAATAAAAACGAACTCAAAAGAAAAATGACCTCGCGAAACATTATAAACATTATATTAATTTTGAAGAAATGTATTATTTGCACATCACATGTCAAGACTACATGATTGCTGTGTGGGCAGATAAATAATTCATGTTCACATGTTTCATATTTACGCTGAAATCCGACGATTCAAACACTAAAAATACAAAACGATTGATGCTAACAAGAAGTAGTGGCCATTTCCTGTTTCTTTTACGTTTTAACGGAATACCATCGGTTTTCCTGTTAAAACATTTTTAAATTTCGAAAAGCTCTAATTTCTTGCTAGGTGGGAAAATAATACTTAGTTTTGTTTAAGCGTGTGTAACATTAATCAAACTTTCCGTTATGAATTTAAAAGCAAATTTTGTACACATTACATAACTCGATAATTTGAGTGTTTTTAATAATGGTAAAAAGACTTTATATTCGTTAATTGAGTTTTATTGAAATTATTTTTCTAAAATATATAGTCCATACATTTTTATATTTTACATCAATATAACTTGCATCAACTTCTTCGAAAATTTGGATCAGTATTTAAACAACTTTATTTGATTCGGAATAAGCATTCTTTTGTGATAAAAGAAAAGATGAACTAGCGGGGGAAAACTGGATGAATGTTGCTCAAGATAAAAGGAAATTGAGGGAGCATACAAATTCTGGAACAAAATAACCTTCATTTTAAAAACTAATACTAACAGAACTTATACTTATATTAATAAATGTAAAACAAGTTTTGTATGGATTAATTAATAAAGCTTTAATCATAATCAATCATTTTCTGTCCAGTCAGTCCAGTCCAGTCACGTCCATTATTGGAGGATCATGGATTTTAAACGCAATGAATGCAATGAAATTTGCTTCAAAAAGCGTATAATTTATGAAAGACAAAAGAAAGATAATGTGAAATTAAAGAGGTACATATTTTATAAACGAATATTTCAATTTGCATTTTTACGAGTTGCGTAAAACAAAGTGATCAAAAGCTTTATACAAAATGTACGCAATAAAACGGTTGATAAAATATTTAACATGTACCGGGCGTAATAATAACGAACATAAATTTTATGCGGTCGTAAAATCCTCAGCTGTGAAACTGAAAATTCAGATTGCGTAGTCTTCATTGTGGGACATCGTTTCAACCTTTAAATGAAAATTGCATCTTCTACCGCATTTACCGTGGAGACTGTTCAGAGGAGTTGTTCGGACTACTACCTACAGCTGAGTTTCATCATAGGACGTCAAGGCAGAATACAAAATACCATGCGTATCACCTTGACGTCCGTCGTTCTTACTTAGCGTTTCTTAAGCCAATTTCTGCCGCGCACCACCACAATGTGGAACCAGCTGCCTACTGAAGTATTTCCGAACCAATTCTTAAAAGGCCAAGGCCTAGAGTGTCAATGAGGCTTAACATCAGATGAGTCTCCTGTTCGTGTGCCACCTGTAACATAAAAAAAAGACGTTAGATCCAAGATCTAGAATTATCTTTATCATTATTTAATTCTTATTCGAATATAGGAATACATCCTGTATTCGAATGAGAATTCTCGTCAAGAACAGGTTTCTTGCTTCGGCTAACTGTGGAGCGTCAATTCAATTGGGTTGTGACGTTTAACGTTTTATTTACAATTTTAATGGTTATAATGTTATAGTGTATATGTCACTGGCCTTAGTATATATGTTAGTTATTTAAATATGTTCGTATAGTATATAGCAAAATTGACTCTTCTCTATAGAAAATGCTACGACTAGTACGCTCTGGTATTTTGGGCCATCGCTACAAGCTGTCGCCCATCTAGATGTCTAATATGACATGTAACCAATGCAAACCAAGCTATGACCATATTTCATTTCGTTTCAGATTCCAATCTCAGCATGAACAAGAAATCTCATAAGAAAAAGGTTAGTTTTTTAAATTAATAAATTACGGAAAGAAAAAATGGAATAAGGTACATTTTAAGTGTGTGTGTGTTGTGGTTGTAACTGGCCCTGGCTCAGCACTATGCTGTGGAGCAGACGTGTTCCACAGCGCTGGTCATTCTGCCAGAGATCAAAACAGTTAGTTTGCGCAAAAAAAGAAAAACAATGTAGTAATAATAATAGTAGAAAAATAAGTATAATTGTTACTAAAACTACTATAAGAAATAGATAAATAAATATTTTTGCTTTGCGTGTTCATGTTATTGGATATAAAAAAGATAAAAATATGCAATAAATAAATAAATCTCCCGTAGTAATAACTATGAATATCCAACTGACTTAACTTATAACAGTATTCCCAAAACTCCTCGTTTTAAGAGCTTATCAGAAATCCTGGTCAGAGAGAGACGTAAATGTATCTCGCGGATGAGGTTAATAGCAGCTAGTGCAGCACCAATAATGCCAGGCGAATATATTTTGACTTATGTTAATTCGTTCCATTCTCATATTTCATTGGCGAAATGCTTGCCAACTCGAAATAGACCTGCTTGCACAATCCAAGGGCTTTTGTTCGTGTTGCTATTTACTCATCGGTGTAAATCTAATGACATATATTTACCTTAGTTATTCGTTGGAAAAACAGACAAACTAGCCTTGAAAATCTAGACAACAATATACAGGCCATCCCGAAGTTATGGAACATGAAGGGAAATGATTAATTTCACGTTGTTCCTTTCTTTTAAAATACTATGTTTCTTAAGAAGAGTTATTAGTTTTTGGCCATTCTTTCGATTGGCATCATAAAAGTAGGGGTGTTTTTTTTTATTGAAGTCGGTTCGATTCCCAGACGAGGCAAGAAATTTTAAGAAAATCTTTGAATGCAGAATTACTAACGATTAAAAATAACATAAAGTCTTCTTTCAGTAAAATACCCTATCTACGATATTTAAGGTACTTTCCCTTCATGTCCCATAACTTTGGGACGCCCTGTATAACACGACTATGTTGACATGATAAGATTACTAGACAAAATCTGAAACCATAGTACTGCTGTCTGGGGCAAAGAAGCCATACTACATACACGTAAACACAACATTACAAATTATACATATAGAAACATTATAATTTCGATGTTCGAACTTGATTATAGTTTAATCAGGCTTTTAAAGCCAGTCACAGACGCCTACAATTTTGCAAATGATTTCATGGAAGCTATGAGTCTATGAATAAATTCTCGTTCGAATTTCGTTCCCCAAAAAAGCATTGTAAACTAAACCTTAGAATCGACAATGCGTTGCCGTCATACATCAGCATGCCGATCAGGCGTGGCTCATATCTACGAGCGGCGTATGCCCCCAATTGTTCTTCGACAATCAAATGATTGAAAGGTGCCAATAATGATTCGAAAATGTCAGACGCGCCGACCGCTAGCGCCAACGTTATGCTGGCGTGCAAATTGCCAACAGCCTATAATTGAGTACATTTGATTGTAGTTTTGTAACGTTAAAAAAAATAGAAAATTGCAGTAAGAATGCTTCTGTTCTTACAATTTTTTTTACAAACTCAGGAGGCTCACCTGATGTTAAGTGATACCGCCGCCCATGGACACTCTCAATGCCAGAGGGCTCGCGAGTGCGTTGCCGGCCTTTTAAGAATTGGTACCCTCTCTTCTTGAAGGACCCTAAGAGGAATACAATACAAAGTACGTGAATTATAATAAATTAACTGAAATTTTCTAGCTAATCCAATTCTATTAATGTGCGCTTGAGGGAACTTTTAAAACATCATGTCGACAAAAAGGAGGTTGTATTTATCCCTTAGAATTAAAGATGGATGTCTGATGTGATACAGATGTAGCACGAAGACGCAAAATATAATTTCATTGACAAGTAAAAACCAATTTCGTTCTTCGCACGAGGCGCGAACATCTTGTTAAGACAGGTGTCAATTGACGCTCTAGTGAAGTGGAAAATTTAAGCTATTTATAAAATATTCCAGTCATGTAATATATTATGTTGTAGTTAAATAAGGCCAAGGCATATTTCAGGTCGCTAAGCCTGACTGACTGAATCAGTAATACTATTTCCGCCAGAATTGAACCATATCGGTAGAGTCCTTTGGGCTCCTATGTCATATGTGTATAGGACATGGGACCATTAAGACATGGAGACAGTACCATAGGTAATCATAATTGATTCGTTTAAGTATCAAATTTATAAATCGAAGAAATCGTTAAACCTTACAAAAATATAAATCCCGACTTTTTGCATGAGGCGAACAAAATTTTTAATAATTGATACAATAAATAATAATACATATTTTTTGTATATATTTTAAATAAACTTTCTTTTCTGTTTATGAAAATACTAAAATAGATTTTTAGTAAAACTTTGAAAGAAATTTTAAACACATATATAATCTGAATAAACCGACGCGGGCGACGTTCGAGTCTTCTACCGCCTGTATAGTTGGCATGACAACTGCACCAATGACCAATTTAATAGACATTCTAACACAATAAATCTACTGTTTAGTATTATATCTCGCAAAGCATATAACCCCGTCGAAGCCAATTAAACGTTTACTGCCTTAAAAATTCACTTTTCTATAAATCTTTCTGAGGAAGGAGTATGTGTGTCAACGGAGCTATTAAACTAATTCACGGTTTAGCCGATAAATAAACTGATTGTTAGTCGGCGCGAATAAGCGATTAATAGCCAAACAAACTGTCACTTACACTGTAAACATATCCGTGAATATATTTTAGTAACGGGATTTTTAAACCAGATTAAAAATAATGCTAGACGATCGTTTCCGACTATACTCCGAACTAGTCTGTCAGTTTTACCTTTTAAGATATTTAATCTCAACCATTTTTCAATGATATACCTACCGAAACATTATAATTATTAATAAGCTTAGATATTATTAAATATAAAAATGCTATAGTCAAAGTCATATAGGTAACATTTACATAAACAACAATGTACACTTATGAACGTCAAAATACATATTAAATCTAATTTTACGTTTACTACCATTTCTTAAATCAAGGGCGTAGAACGGAAGAGAAGAACTGGCAATAAACTCTTCTATATGGTCGGGATGCATCATGCAGATTGGTTCTTATATATTTAAACCTAAAGGAAGATATCTGGCAATTGGTAAAAATTCTCGAAATTATAACATAAGATATTTAAAAAAATACATTAAATATCGAAATGAAAAGTTCTAATTTGAATTAATAAACAGGATTTTGGATAGGAATCACTTAAGTAATTAGCTCAATTCCCTTTTTGTGTACATCTTCATCTGTGTTATTTATGGTATATTGAATTTTTTGTTTTTGTTTCATTCAACCCAACATTATGCTTATCGAAGTGAAATTCTTTCGCATTAAAATGGAATATACTCGTCAATCTTTTATAAGATGATCAAATATTTAGAGAATTTAAAAAGTAATTTGAACGCGTTCCAACTAGTAAAACAATAGTTTTGCTTCGAAGCCGTTTAAAACATCAATTACTAAACGAGTGCCAAGAAAGTTGTAATTATAGACTGTTGCTATGGGAGTTTTAGAAGCTTATAAAAGCTAGCATACATATAGTGAAATCTTTACCACTTCATAAATTCCTTGAGTTTTTATATCGCGTGACCCCAGCAGCGCTGAAAGAACTACGAGTATATCAAATTTACAAAACGGTAGATATAATATATCGCAAGAAATTTAAATGTAAATTTCAGAAGAAATTTTTTTTTTCATAGAACAGGGTAAAGGGCAGAAGGCTCAGCTGATGTTAAGTGATACCGCCCATGGACACTCAATGCCAGAGGGCTCGCGAGTGCGTCGCAGGCCTTTAAAGATTTGGTACGCTCTTGTCTTGAAGGACCCTAAAGTCGTATTGGTTCGGAAATACTTCAGTGGGCAGCTGGTGCCACAGTGCCGGTGCGAGGCAAAAACTGCCTTAAAAATCTCTCAGTTGTGGAAAGACGGACGTTGAGGTGATACCGATCCTTCCGATGTCGAAACTCAGCTCCACTGAACACTCTCCATGGTTAATGCGATAGAAGATGCAGACCCCACATCGCTGCGCAACGCCAGGGGATCAAGCCGCTCGGAAATAAACTATAGACTGAATCGACTAGCGACCATCAATAATATCAAAACTCCTTTAAGGATAGGTAAGGATCAAGGGTTTAGGTAAAGAAGAAACTAAGGAGCAGCATAAAGCGGCTGAACGTATAAATTACTCATTTCAAGACATTCTAGGTAGACGCGAATTTACGTTTATAAAATGCAAGCGTGCTTTAATTTATAAATAAGAGATATGATAGGTTATATTACAACATCACCTGTTGAATTACGATTATTTTGATGCCTCAATCATGCCAACAGACGTACGACACGAGAACGAATCTATACTATTTGTGGGAGGTCGCGTGAAGTCCGGGTAATAGAATATTTTTTTATTGGTCTGCATATGGGACGGCTTTCTGTTACTTTTGAATGTACAGTATTCGTACATTACGTTTAAGAAAATTTAAATATACATTGGTTTATATAAAATTTTCCATATGAATTTATTTCGTACTGTTAGACTTTACGGCCAAAAGATCAAACATTTTTTTCGAAACACACGCCTATACAGACCTTATGCGTGGTAAAGACAGCCGTAAAACTGCGACTGGTATTTTTATAAAAGGGTCTTTATAAATTTAGTAGTAATAATTTTGCGTAAAAGGTAATGGTACCATACATTTTCAGTTAAGAAGTCATAATAGAACTTTAATGATTTCATAAAGCACTTTCAGCTTGGCTGGAAACGAGCGGTTCACATGATTGAGTGACCGACTCAGTGCCAAGATGTGTAATTTAATTTGACATATGCGACAGCTACGAAAGTGATTTAGTTAATATAATGAGTTCTATACTAATTATGTCTTATGCGCAAACGTACAATAGTAGGAATGCGTTTATTTTCAATTCGCACTGTACACAAGTATATAAAGAATTATATTAGGTCCTTACATATGAAATTGGCGTTTTGTATGGGGGGAACAAAAGGTGGATTTTTTTAAATAGATTATATTTAATTTATCTAAATATATACCATCGCTATCTATGCACTCTCTTAGTCTCTGGCCGTCCACAAGGCTTGTTCTGCAGGTCGAAATTTCTAGAACGAAAACGTTGGAACCTAAAGCACTGGTGCCACAGTGGAACTCGTACTCGTAAATAACGAGATAGTTCATGATTTTAATTATAGAGTCACGTAAAGAAAAAAAATTAAACGGGAATATGAAATGAATCATGGTTTTCGAAAATTTGTATTTCGAACGAGTTTTTGCCCGAGGAAATAGCTGTAAAATTTGAAATTGGAATTCTTGACCAAAGAGGAGATATTTGACATAAAGTGGCCAGTACGCCACGCCAACATCATCTGTAAGGACCGTATATATTGTTAGCTGACATACACTGTAACGCCGTTTAAAGTTACAAGCGATTAAAATTGTATTAAGTTTCGCATCGCAAAATCGTCGTTAACACGATTAACACGACACGATAACACTCAGATCATAATATGTACTTAATCCTAAATAACATGAATAGCTCTCAATTATACCTTTTTATTGCTATTAATAGTATGTGAGTATTCATTTTGGTATACGTTCAAGCTAATCATTCCCTTCATTCCCATTAAATATCCTATGGGAATAAAAAAGACTTAGAGATGTCAGAAATATGGAATATGTTCCCTAAATTCAAATTGTTGAATTACAGTCAAGCGTTTTATCACACACACAGAACTAATTAGTGATACTGTGCCAATGGCCAATTTTGTACGACAGACCATATTAGATCCTTTCTAATCAGCTTAATCACGGCGTTCAAGGCTTAATTTCATTTATTCAATTGCGACAAGGCTTCCTCTGACCTGCATTAGCTTAATACAGGATTATCAGTCGCACTTAGCGGCGTTCCTGCTTAATGAAATTACAGCCATCAGTCTCTGCTTGTTATTGGCGGGATTATGAGTTTTTTCCAACTCAAGTGCTGAACAAAAATACACTGGCTCCAGAATCATTCATAATACGTCACAAAACATTCGACGGTCATTCATACTACGCGTCTCTGATGCTACGATGTCTAACTTGTGTACGTAGATTTTGAGAATTGGATTCATGTCAAATTTTATAAACGAATGTGATCAATTACCGTTTCAAAACACCGTGCTGTTAAATATATTTAAATAATCATGCGAGTAGTGAACGGTAATGTTAAGTGTTTTCGTAGTAAACGCTGGGTTCTTACGGAGTATTTATAATTTACAGCACAAGAAACGCGGAAAGCACGAAGTACGAAACAAAGAAAACGTTATAGAAGAAGTTTTGGATGTAGAAGTTAAAGAAAACGAAAAGGATTCAGCGGAAACTGAAAAGGAAAAAGACAAACCATGCTACGAAATCAAACAGTCGGATGTTATGGGACGGTAGGTTTAATTTTTATTAATAATAAACGTGGTAATTGTTTAAGAAACAACTTAGATCATATTCCTGCAATGATTTATCTAATTGTTTAGGATTTTAACAGAATGTTTCAAATGTTGCGATTTAAATTATATTTATCAAAAAGTAAACTATGTGACTTCAAAAAACTCTAAGATTAATTCATTAAAGTCATTGTATAATGTCTGTTGCAGAATAACTATTAGAAAACATCTCTCTGTGTCAGGTCTTAAATGTTGGCTCTTTGGTATAGATACGTGGTGGCCAGTCGAGATATAAAACCAGGCGAGGTGATTGTGGAAGCTCCAGCGCTGGCTGTGGGTCCCTGCAGCGGCTGCGGACTTATCTGCCTAGGCTGCTACAGAGAGCTCGACGAGAACAATATATACAAGTAAATTTATTTCACAGTGGCCCGCAGTTAAGATGGTGGATAAAAGTTAATTTGGTTAGTCTTTGTTCGATAGGCCCAAAACAAAGAACAAAAAAAGTTTACTTTGACCCTAGGGTCTAATGGTTTAACCAAACCAATAACCATATTCTTTAGTCTAATAATATATTAAGATACGTACATTTTTTCTATAGTAATGGAACCATGTTAAACTCTCTTGATCACTTGTACTAATTCTGTAGTATCACACGACTCACTCATGATAATATAATAGATTATGATATTATAGGTAATTACACCAATAACTTTCTATACTTCCAGATGTACAGGTTGCGATTGGCCATTGTGCAGTAAGAGCTGCCCAGGCGTAGGGTATTATACTGGACACTCGAGCTACGAGTGTGAAGCTTTAAAGGACTCGTCTCCAAGCTACGCGAACATTGAGGAGCTGAAGGAATGCTACCACGCCCTCATGCCATTGAGGCAGGTACACACGCTTGCGTTATTATTTAATTTAATATGTAGATACGTAGCATATCTATATATATAAAAATGAAACCCGTTTTCCGTTGTCACAACATAACATGAAAACGGCTTGACCGAATTGTCTGATTTTTTTTTGTTGTGTTTGTAATTACCAGGAGAAGGTTCATATAAAAGAAAAAAATAAAAAAATTGCGTGGAAAATTAGAAAATTTAAGAATACTTAACCACCATACAATTCGAACTTTTTGATGTAACCTCATGGCGTTTGACATAACATTGACAGAATGCATGCTGCAAATATCATCAAAGAGGATGTAAGAAAAATGAATATCGTTTAAAATAAATGCTTCAATCGGAGTTATTATATTGATAATATAATAATATGCGAGCCAGAAAAACAAACAAAGAATGTTGTATAACATAAAGCATTAGAATAATAAACACTTTGTTTCTGAAATATTTTTTAATTAATTATACCAATTAGAAATCAATATTCATAGTTAAGATAGGACAACGTCTGTCGGGTGCGCTAGTAATTTATAAAAAAATATCATATAGTTTAAAACTTTAATTCTATGTTTCTACTACATTAGTGTTAATGGTAAAATCGCTATTCTTAATCCTATGATCAATGTAAGTTTGGGCCCCGGATGTAAAGTTATGATTTATAATTCTATGTGCGCAATGTGGTTACGGAAGAAATGTTTCAAAACCCTTATACCGAAAAATTTAATACAGGCACAGAAGGTTTTTAAAAATGTTTCTATCTCTCAAAATAATGACTGGAGCAGATGCTAAGGCGAAGACCTGTGAAGAGTTGCAGTTCTATTTCTGTATTATAAGCTGCTGTCGCTGAATCCATGAATTTTTATCCCTAAATTCCAGATGCCTTCTTCTCAAAACGGCAGACCCTGAAAAGTGGGAAGGGGTCATAGCTATGGAGGCTCACAACGAATTACGCAAGTCGCGGGGTGACATATGGCCGGCAAACGAGAGGAATGTTGTCCAACGGTTGAAGAGCTGGGGTTTCGAGTTCGATGACGTGGAGATACACACTGTTTGTGGGATATTAGAGGTATTTTTTAGAAACCTTGCGTTCCCCAGTGTATAACTTATCTTTAAATGAAATCCGTTACAGCATCACCACAAAAAGAGGGGAATAATAACATCAGTTTGATATTTTTAACTTTTTTTAAGCTTTTAAGTGGCTTCAGCGTGCGACTCTCATACCTGAGGTCGTAGGTTCGATCCCCGGCGTGCACCAGTAGACTTTCTGTCTATGTGCGCATTTAACATTAGCTCGAACGGTAAAGGAAAACATCGTGAGAAACCGGCTTGCCTTAGACCCAAAAAGTTGACAGCGTGTTTCAGGCATAAGAGGCTGATCACAGCTACTTGCCTATTAGACAAATTATCCTGAAACAGATACAGAAATCTGAGGCCCAGACCTAAAAAGGTTGACGCCACTGATTTATTTTATTTTTTAGCTTGGAATAGAATGTTGGGTGCTTTAAATCATCTCAAGATATGTCAAAAAACGTTGGAGTTTGAAGTACGGCAGTCGTGGTTCGCTATTTTGGTTACAAGATTTCATAACACAATAAAGTTGTAAAACTATAAAAGCCGACCGAAGCATAAATTTTAACAATCTCATTTGGGTTGCCCCAAATATACTTTTAAGCCATCCACCAATCTCGTCTACAATTTAGAATTCAATTAATAATTGCAATTACAGTAAAACGTTATTTTTTAAATAATTTCAAACAAAATTATTTACATAGTGGCATATATATAACACGAGGGAAGCTTTACAGAACATCCGGCTACGACCAAATTAATGTGGGTGGAACCGCAGAGCACAGCTAGTACTATAGTGTAATGTGACTTATGACACAGAAATATGTTTAAGGAAATGTCAAAGGAAAACATGATGAATCAAGCGACTCTTTTCATGGTTAATTTTAATCTGATTTCTTAGGTCCATACTGGGACCATTATTTTATTATATGAGTGAATATAACCATGCACTAATCATTTACTATAGTAAATTTTTAACGAAATAACCTTAATGTACTAGTGAATGTGAAATCAAGGATTCAGTCATTCAAAAGATGGTCCGGCAACGTACCCACTGGACAAATGTGTTTGGTTTGCGGTATATGCCTATTATAAAAAATAATTTAAAAAAAATATTTCATGAAGTAAATTTTCATAATCGAAATCCACGCTTTTTTAATTTTAAACACCTCCAGGTGAACGCATTCGAAGTCGGCGGCAACGGAGCGAACGCCCGCGCGTTGTACGACGGCGCGTTCCTATTGGCCCACGACTGTACGCCGAGCACAACGCACACGGACGCAGAGCGGGTGCCCGGCAGACCTCTCACGGTCAGGGCCTCGGTGGCGCATCGGGCGGGAGACCTCGTGTCGCTCTGCTACGCTTATACCTTACAGGTGAGGTAACAAGGGTAACATTATTTACAGATGCTCCTATCTATCTATATTGCGGTTCGTAAGTCTCACTAAAGCTCGAGAACGGCTGGACCGATTTGGCTAATTATGATCTTGTAATATTTGTGGGAGATCAGGGAAGGTTTAAACATCAATTGAATTTTCCAATAAAACCTGTACTTAGTTCGGAAATTTAACGTCTTTTTAGAAATAAAATCAGAAAATCTTTCAGAAATATGTGTCTCATAGTATTAGTATGTACCGCCTCCGGATACCAGGTTCTCATGGTTAACATTTTCTCAAAGCAAGGGAAGAAAATCATGGAACTCCTTATTCGTTACTCTATTAAAAGCAGTTTTCTCGTCCTCCAGGGAACCTTAAAGCGTCGTGAGCACATCCGCCTGAGCAAGTTCTTCGAATGCCACTGTAAACGTTGTTCAGACCCATCGGAGCTGGGCACCTTCGCGAGTGCCTTCCGCTGCCCCAGGTGCTCGGGCAGGATCCTCTCCACTGCACCATTGGAGCCCAAAGCCCCCTGGAGGTGCCTGGACAATGCATGCACCTACACCATGACAGCGGGGGGAGTTCAGGCTATGCTCAAAAGGTGCTTATTTTTAAGAAAAATAGTTAAAGTTGTTTTTTTAATATATATTAGTTTAGATTGAAAGAATCAATTTTCGCAAGTAACCTTTATTTTTGGATATTTTAACTGATAGTTAAATAACTTTATAAAAACGATCACATGATATTACCGGATTAAAATTCGTTAAATAATCAGAAATGCTATGTTCCCTTTACTTTAAAGGATTTTAACGCTAACGAATTATTATTAACTATTAGTTAAATGTAATGTGTAACGAACGTTAAGAAAAAAGCTTGACAGCTATTTCACACAATACATTCATAGACAAGAACTGCCCATAGACTATGAGGTATAACCAAATTAACACTACTTTGGACTTGGCCTGGTCTTGACTTTATTGATGCTCTCTCTGTTCACGTACCGAACACTTCTCGTCTTCCGTCAGGTTGACAGAAGAATTGGAGCAAATAGACGCGAATGACGTAGAAGGTTTCGAGAAGTTTCTCCACAAGTACCGCAACGTGCTGCACGACAACCACTACCTGTGCCTGTCCGCGTTGCACTCCCTGAGCCAACTCTACGGCAAAATCTCCGGCTTCATGATCCACGAGATGCCGGAGTCCCAGCTGCACAGGAAGATCGAGATCTGCCGCGACCTGATGAAGGTCTTCGACGTCATCGAACCGGGATACTCCAGGCTACGAGGTACTGCTCTAAGAACTGCTCTCTTATGTCAGAATCCATAACATTTTCAAGTGTATAGTGAAATTATATTATATTTATTTCCAACACACAAATATACAATATTCTTAACATAGTAATAATAATTAAATAATTAATAAAAATAAAATAAAAGCAAATTAAAAAGTTTGCTCCATGGCAGTGTACCTTTAAGGCTGGCAGCATTTCCTCGCTGCAATACTTATTCGTTGAGCAAAGCCCCAGCTCGGGGGTCACCGGTACTATGTACCAGGCGCCAACTGAAATCTTTAATAAGCGCCTGTGCACTTGAACCCCAAGGCCCAAGAGTTTACTCCAAAGGGAACAAAATAGAAGTTTGAGGAAAGACTCATATATTTGAGCCGGCCGCGCTAGTTGCGATCCTCCGAGGGAATTGAGACGGGGATAACGTCCACACAAGTCATATCTATATATATATCCCGTACCAAAAGCCGTCCTATGTAATAAACAACATATCGGTTTCTTTATTATTACTTTCCAATTAAACTGGTGTCAAACACACTGACTGACATGTCCCACTTTGTACGAAGGTATACGATGTATATTTTTTTATTTTTTCATAAAGATATATAAGTCGTATTTCTCTGTTTCTTATACTCTCAGGTATAACATTGTACGAACTTCACGCACCTCTGATGGTGCTCACCACGAGGGACTTCGAGAGGAAAGCCATCACCAAAGAGAATCTCAGGACCAGATTAAAAGAGGTAAGGAGAGAGATCGTAAACCGGTGGGGCTACGATCCTTAAAAGCTTTGCTTTTTAGGTTTTAAATATGCCGGTTTTCTCACGGCGTCTTAAATGCAAAGGGAAATTCATCGGCCCGGGATTCGAACCTACGACCACAGGGATGGGATATCACGCTTAAAATGAAATATTTTGCTTAGCAACAAGCGATCTGTTGTAAAAACATTGCCAAGTATTGTTTTTGATGATTAAAAAACATATAAAAATAAAGAAATATTGTTGGTAGGTTCGGCTTATAACCAATTTTTAAATTATAGAAGTGGACACAAAAATAGTTCTTATGTTAATTTCAGATCGTGAGTTATTTAACGGAATCTGCCCTAATCCTCGACTTCGAGCCGAAACAGTCCCCCGAGGGGCTCATGGCAACAGCCGCGAGGGACGCTCTGGATAAGATCAAGACTTGGGAACAAATTATTGGGAAAATATCATAATATTAAATTACATGTGTATTTTATTTTAATATTATCGCCAGGACAACAGTCAGAAAGACAAAAAAATTAAATCAGTTATTTCAATACATCTTTAATGCAGAAAAAAAATTTTGAGACCATAATTAAACTAGTTACAGTCAAATAGGAATTTAAAGATTGTTTTTAATTTAAACAAAACACTGTTCTAATCTAAATTAATTATCTGTGGTGGACTTTAGCTTGCTTCATTTCCACACTATACGGTATGTTGTAAATGATGTTTGCAAATAAATAGTTCCCGAATTATTGGCGTATATAATATATACGGGGCGTCCCAAGACTATGGAACATCAAGGGAAAAGTACCTTAAATATCGTAGATAGGATATTTTGGTGAAAGAAGACTTTATTTTATCTTGGAAAGTAAGTATTACTGCATTCAATGATTTTCAAAAATTACCTGTCTCGTCTGGGAATCGAACCGACTCAAATGTAAAAAACTTTTTTTTATGTTAATTAAGAGAAAAACAAAATAATAATTCTTCTTAAGTAACATGTAATTTTTAAAGAAAGGAATAACGTAAAATGTTTGCGTCAAATTTCAATAATTGTGTTTGGTCGTAAGAAAGCCCCCAAATATTTGAGGTACTTTTCCCTTCATATCCCATAGCGTCTTGGGACGCCCTGTACACATTTATTTTCTACTTACACCTTCAATTTTTTTCATTTCTATCGAATTAGTGTGAAACTGTAATAGAAAATAAGTTTAAAATAAAATAAATGCTTCAAAAGCTTAACATATTCTTGAAGTTATCGTGATGTAAGTCGGAACTATTTGTAAAATCGATTTATATTTATGTGTAAAAAATAATAATCATATACTCAAATACTCAATGGACTTCTAAGGTATATTCTGTATACAGTCTGTATACCAAAGCTTATAAAAAAAATACAAAATATATAAAATATTTATTTTTTCTTTCCTTTTGTGTATCAAATCTCGATATTGTCTTAAATTATTTTTTCTTGTTATTTTCGTGACCTTCCTGGATGTTGTTAATGTTGTGTTTGTACCTAATTATGATGCATTAAAATGTAAAATATAATAATTCTTTAAAAAGATGAGGTATATTTTTTGAACAATATATACTTTTCTGTACTTTTAACTAATAAATATACTTTGAGATATAATATGTTTTTTACTATCCCAATTAAAACCTTGTAAAATGTCATTGATCAGGATTTCAAGTTTTCACGTACAATCGTTTAGTATTAAGATTCCTGCATAGTACTATAATTACTTGTTCCGCCGTAAATTCAATGCGCGTCGAGTTTCAGGCGCAGTTATTTTTATACCAGAAGCATGCGCACGCGCAACGTGCCAGTATTCATTTGATAGTATTTATTTGCGGGTTATATTGTTGCTTTACAGTGAAAAGTGTGTTAACACCATAAATCAGGTAAAATTAGTAAATTAAATTAATAGCTAGAAGTCCAGCGAACAGTTTTAAGGAAAAAATATGCGGAAAGTCGTGTAGAAATCTTTTTCTAGTTTGTCTACACTCTACAGTTATTTAAAATACACATATATTTTAAAATAAAAATATCCCAATATAGTGTAAAAAGGATAAATTCTTATACCATAGCTCACGAATCGTGGAGTTATGTGAAAAATTCTGTAGATTTTCGTAAAAGAAGTGTAAAATCGTATCCCGTTTCGTTGCATTGCAGTAATGACACAGATCGGAAGCTGCGCTATCTGCTTAGCTCCGGCTGAGCAAAAATGTGCAAACTGTCAGTGGGTACATTACTGCTCAAGAGATCATCAGAAGCAGCATTGGAAGACACATAAACAGTATTGCACCCCCGCAAGGGTGAAGACAGATGAGAAGTATGGAAGATATTTGGAAGCTACGCGACAAATCAAGCCAGGAGATGTAATTTTGAAGGAATCTCCCCTTATATCTGGCCCTGCTCAGGTTCGGCTGATTTTCTATAATTATTATTATATTTTTAATTATTATTATATTAATACGGATTTGTGTAACTTTAATACGGTAAAGGTAACAACACCTGTTTATAGATCTTACTGCCCAACTCTGAGTCGTACATGCAATTATACTAAGTAATTATATAAGTAATCACGATTTATTAATAAATAGGTTAGTAAACACTGTTTAGCGTCCAATTGGATCTGTGGTATTCATTTATAAATTGGATACTATTTAAACAATTTTTATTTAGAAATTTAATTAATAAAATATAACGTATTTACAATTTTCTTAACCTATATTATTATAATAAAGTAGTTTCCTCCCGGTGGCAGTGTTCCTTTACCGCTGGCAGCATTTCCTCCCTGTATTGCGATACTTATTCATTGAGCCAGGAAAGTACCAGCTCTGGGGTCACCGGTACTATCTACCAGGCGCCAATTTAAATATTTCATTAGCGCCTGCGCACTTGTACTTAAGTATCTACTCCAAAGGAAACAAAATTGAACTTGGAGGAAAGACTCTTATATTTGAGATGTCTATAATTTCCCGCCTGCTCTGCGGCCGCCCCAGCTTTTTTGCTTAGGGGGCGTCCATAAACTACGTGAGGTGTTTAAGGGGGGGAGGGGGTCGAGTCAAATCTCATTTAATCTTACGATGGAGAGAGGGGGGGTCTTGGCAAATATCACGCAATTTTTTTTTTTGATTGAAAAAAAATTAGGAAAACGGTTGACCCTACAGGCCATCTCTCCAACTTCCTGCTAACTCCATACCTAAACTCTCAACATTTTACTTATTTTGTTTTAGTCGTAAATAAAAGCACGAAGCAAATTTTTTTTCTTTTTACAATAACAATCCAACGCGTTTACGTAAGAAACCTAAATTTTGAAAAATCTCACGTGAGATTGGGGGATGGGGGAGGGGGTTGAATAAAATCTCACGACATCTCACCAGGGGGGGAGGGAGGTACAGAAAATTCAAAAAAACACCTCACGTAATTTATGGACGCCCCCTTATCAGAGGGAGGTGAGACGGGGCAAACGTGGCACAAGTAGCATCCCATACCAAAGTCCGTCCGGCTGCTTGCCATCGTCTCTAGCGATGCCATAATCAATTTACTAATGGTTTAAATTTTATTGATTTCACAATATTATGTATCTATCATTTTAATTATAGGTAACACCGCCCGTGTGCCTTGGTTGCTATAAGATGCTAGAAGAAGATAAAACAGTGCCATGCGATAAGTGTGGATGGCCCATGTGCAGCACAGAATGTTCAGAAAGAGATGTCCATAGGCCAGAGTGTTTCTACACGCAAAATAGAGGGGAAAAGGTAAGGTAACAAGATAATTCACTTTTATTTTAATTACTCTTATGTAAAACTATTAAAAAAAAGCGCCTTGATGAAGTGCAAGGCAATCTTTTGATTAATTATATACGTTTTCATAATAGATACATTATGAAAATACACACAGATAGATATTAATTTCTAATTATTTATACGCAAATATCAATCCCATGCACCAGGTCAAAATATCAACTTACGGCGTCCCACATCCAAACTACCAATGCATTACAGTACTCCGTTGTCTTTACCAACGTGACCATGATCAGAAGCTGTGGTCAAAGCTCCAAGCTCTCCAATCACATTGTGAAGACAGAAAGGATACAGACAAGTGGAACAATGATAGGAAGATGATTTTAGAGTTTATCTGGAAATTCTTTAAATTGGAGACGACATTTAGTGAGGAAGAGATCATGAAGTGTTGTGGGATTATACAGGTATGCGTATGAAAATTATTATGGTATTACATTATCAAGCAATAATCATACATATTATGGTAGTGGGCTGATCAGTTTTATAGAAATATAATCCGCTGTTTTGCTGGAATTTCTGTTTTGCTAAAGAAAAACCAAAAATTAGTAGTATTTTTAGTTTAGTATACTTGCATATTGTGGTAAATAAAGTTATGATTTTTGTTCGTTACATATTTAAAAGATGGAGTAATAGGATAGTAATAGGATTATTGGAAGCAAGTAAAATAATTATTTGGTTAACTCAGATAAATGGACACGAGGTTCCCCTTCTTGAGCCGGAGTACGTGGCTGTGTTCGATAGGATATCAATGGTGGAGCATAACTGTCGGGCCAACTGCAACAAAAGCTTTACATCCGAAGGAGATATTGTAAGTCAATTATAATCATAATTGTTTCCTCGGGAACAGATCGAGTGTTTGACAATACCTCTTGAACTTATGGAGATGGAATAATTATACTGTTTAATAAATATAAAGGTTTTTCATTCTTTATTGTGAAATTAACGACCAAATCATATTAGGCCCTTACATATGAAATTGGCGTTTTGTATGGTAGGACCAAAAAGTACATTTTTTTTAAAATAATATATTTAATTAATCAAAGTATGTAAAAAAAACATTCGGATTGAAATCAATAAAATCTTTGTAGGCGGTTTCGACTGCCCCATCAGAGTTGTATATTTGCTTTGCAAAAAGTTCAAATTTCTAAAAAAATGGTAATCTGTTGGAGCAAGGTCCGGGGAGCACGGTGGATTAGACATTCCAATTAAAAAAAAACGACATATGTAAAGCCCTAATATCAATCCGACATTTTGATTAACTATATCATCAACGATAGCTATATATGAATAAAATAAACTAAACTAAAATAACATAAAATAAACTATGTCTTCCAGATTCTATGTGCAGGGTCTCCCTTATCACCCGGTACACATATATCAGTGTGTTACACAGACCCCTTGTGGGGAACAGAGGCAAGGCGTCATCACTTAGCTGACTCTAAGTTCTTCGAATGCACCTGCGAGAGGTGTTCCGATGTCACAGAGTTTGGAACTATGTACAGCGCTGTTAAGTGCAAGAAGAAGTAAGCTGTTTTATTTAAAATGTTTACTTGATTGATTGACTTGATGACAGAGTAGTGTTGTAGTAGTGGCTTCAGCGTGAGACTCTCATCCACCAATTGACTTTCTTTCTATGTATATTTACTATTCGAACGGTGAAGGAAAAGTAAAAATTCGACGGTAGGCACAGGAGGCCTATCACCTACTTGCCAATAGGCATAAGATGAACTAATTATCATTAAACAGATATCGAAATCTGAGGCCTAGACGTAAAAAGGTTGTAGTGCCACTGATTGATTTATTTATTTTTTTATATAAAGAAAGGGTGTGACCTTCAATGCGTGATGGCTTTTATCTTTACACATAAAACAAATACAATTAAGATAAATCTTTTCCAAATAATAAACACGACTCGCTTTAAGCATCTTTTTTTTCTTTATTTCAGGAACTGCAAAGGCTACCTCTTACCAGAAACATTCGTCCTTCCCATTCTACACAAGACGACATCCCCGGACCCAAAGTCGCGTGGTTTGGACAATAAATTCTGGAAATGCCCGGTCTGTGAGGACGGGGTCTCAGACGCCATCATACAACAGCTTTTGCAAGACATTGGCAAAGAGCTGAGCGCTCTGCCCAAAGAAGACCCTGATGCTTGCGAGAGGTAACACAGCTTTTACAAAACTGTCATTGGATCAAATATAAATCTAAGAATCTTTTAATATTACAGTGTTTCTTAATATTGTTACGAGCTAGGGGGATCGGATAGAAACGCCGTAAATCTCTTCAAGGGTTTATTTCTAAATAAATCTACGAGGAATTTGTAAACACTAAAAACTGGAAATTACGCACAATAATTCACTAAGTACACACACAAAATACTTTCTCTAATTACACGCACTTCACACAGTACTTGTATTCACTTGTATTCGCTTGTCTTCGCACTTTGTCACTCCGGTGTTTATCGCTTGGTATCGCATTCAAAACTGAACTAACTGGTCGCGTTTCGGCTCGCTTATATATCCCTGGGAGCGATGTTCGAGAACTCTCTAGGCGGCAGCGCAACTGAGTAGCGATCGCACAATTCTAGAACGTGCGTACTAGCTATCTCTTTCGCACATTGCTCCGTCCTTGTCGTACGGCGTTCTAGAGTGCTCGGTCTAGCTTCGAGAAGGTTCCGATCTTCCCTCTCTCTCGCGCATCATTCCGTCCTTGTCTCACACCTAGGAAATTCGTTCTAGAACATTCCTTCATCAAAGGGGTATAACCAGGCCTGAAAACGCCTGAAAACGGGTTTCCTGAATAGTTTACCAATCGACTACACGTGTTCTGAAACGGCCTGAAAAAATGTTTCAGCCTCCTGAAAACTAGGGTAACATTATGTAAATCACGATTTTCTAATATGTGATTGACCCTCTCCTGAAACGGTCAGAAATCACATTTCAGCCTGCTGAAAAGTTCTCTAAGTAGTGGAAAAATCAAGAAACATTGCAGTCGACCCGTCTTCGTAACACTACCCCCTCCTTAGACATGCTCGTCCCGAGCATCATTACTTCCTTTATAGGGAGCCAATCGATTTATGTGAACGACTTTCGGTTTGCTTCTTAAACTACTCATTTTCTTTATCCGGTAAGTAACGTCATTAATCTTCGTGACTATCGTGTATGGACCGTCCCAGTCAGCTTGAAGCTTTGGTGATTTGCCTTTGCGTTTTGTTGGGTTATGGAGCCATACTTGCGAGCCTTCTTTAAATTCTATGTGATTCGTCTTTCTGTCATACCTAATCTTCGTAGTCTCACTTATTTTGCTTTGTGATGCTCGTACGTGTTCATGGATTTCATGCAGTTTATTACGCAAATCCGCAGCATATTCTGTAACACTCTCCGGGGTGTCAGGTGGTCGTCCCGTTACAATGTCTGCTGGTAATCTAAGTTGTCTCCCAAACATGGCTAAAGCAGGTGTAACATTCGTGGTTTCATGAACCGCAGACCGGTATGACATTAAAAATAATGGAATATACTTGTCCCAGTCTTTTTGATGGCTGTCCACCAGTTTTGCCAAGTGCCTTTCCAAGGTTTGATTAAAGCGTTCCACCATTCCATCTGACTGTGGGTGATATGGAGTAGTCCGCGTCTTATGAATTCCCATTAATCTGCATACTTCTTGGAACAGTAAAGACTCAAAATTTCTTCCCTGATCACTGTGCATTTCCAAGGGTACTCCAAATCTAGAGAATACGTCATTTACAAGTATCTCGGCTACTGTAGCTGCTTCTTGATTGGGAATAGCGAACACTTCAGGCCACTTTGTAAAATAATCCATAACAACCATGATGTACTTATTTCCTCTTTCTGTTAACGGAAATGGTCCGGCTATGTCAACTGCTATCCTCTCCCATGGAGCTCCGACATTGTATTGCTTCATAGTCGCTCTGGTTCTCGTCTGTGGGCCTTTAACAGCTGCACAAGCTTTACATTTCCGAATCCAGTCTTCTACATCTTCGCGGCAATGTATCCAATAAAATCTCTCTTTAATTTTTAGAAGAGTCCTTTTTACTCCTAAGTGTCCGCCTGATGAGCCATCATGAAACATTTCTAAGATATCGCGAACCTTGGATCTTGGCACCACTAACTGTAGATGAGATGCATCCCCTCGAGTGTTTTCCCATTTGCGACATAACACTCCATTATGAAGAACTAAGCTATCCCATTGAGCCCAGTAACTCTTGGTCGTGGTGCTAGTAGATGCAACATCATTCCACCGCGGCTTGATAGCTGAAGATTTCATCCAGTCCAGAATTGGTTTAATGTCAGAATCTTGTTGTTGTTCTTCCTGAATTAATTTCCCACACCAATCTGGACTAATGGTGTCTGTCCTTAGTATCCTCACATGGGCTACCTCTCTACCTTCGTGTCTTGTACAATGTTTGCAATCCTCCTCACATGGCCTTCGAGATAATGCATCTGCGTTCCCGTGGGCTCTGCCCTTGCGATGTTCAGTAGCAAAGTCATACTCTTGCAGTTGTTCGATCCATCGAGCCACTTGTCCTTCCGGATTCTTGAACTGAAGTAGCCATTTTAATGCAGCATGATCTGTCCTAAGACGGAACTTGCGACCTAGCAAGTATTTACTGAAGTGCTGCAGCGTCTTCACAACAGCCAGTAGTTCCCTCCGAGTGACACAGTAGTTTCGTTCTGGTTTCGACAATGACTTGCTGAAGTAGGCTATTACTTGCTCGTGCTCACCTTTTACTTGTGATAGTACACCTCCAATGCCAATTCCACTGGCATCTGTATCTACCACATATTCACCATCTTGATCCGGGTAGACTAGTATTGGAGTCTCACACAGTCGGTTCTTCAGCTCATTAAACGCATCTTCACACTCTCCATCCCATGTGAATTTCCTCTTCTGTTCGGTGAGTCTGTGAAGTGGTTTTGCAATATCCGCGAAATTTTTCACAAATCTTCGGTAGTAAGAACATAAGCCTAAGAAAGCGCGGACTTCAGTTTTATCTTTAGGTACTGGCCAATCCTTCACCGCAACTATCTTCTCAGGGTCTGTTCGAACTCCGTCCTCTGATATAATGTGACCCAAATAGCTCACTGCTCTTTTGAAGAATAAACATTTCTTTGCACTTAGTTTCAGGTTGGCTTTATGCAGTCTGGAGAGCACCCGTTGCAGATTCCGTATGTGATCATCAAAATCCTTCCCAATGATGACTACATCATCCAAGTACACTAAGCAGGCTTCTCCTATCAGTCCTGACAGTACTTTTTCCATTAGTCTTTCAAAGGTGGCAGGTGCATTGCAAAGCCCAAACGGCATAACTTTAAACTGCCATAGTCCTTTTCCAGTTGAGAACGCTGTTTTCTCTTTATGACTTGGGTCTATTTCCACTTGCCAGTACCCACTTTTCAAGTCTAAAGTTGTAAACCATTTTGCCCCACTTAAGGTATCCAAGGTGTCATCTATTCTAGGTAACGGATAACTGTCCTTCTTCGTGATATCGTTAAGACGACGGTAGTCGACGCAGAACCTTAAACTGTTATCCTTTTTCTTGACTAAAACTACTGGAGAGCACCAAGGGCTGGAAGATGCTTCAATAACATTATGGTTTGACATTTCTGCAATCATCTTGTCTATATGCTTTTCATATGCGACAGGTACTCGTCGCGGTCTTAAACGTATAGGTGCTTCGGTTCCAGTCTCAATTCGATGTTTAACTACACCTGTCCTTCCTAGATCTCCATCGTGTGTAGCAAACATGTCAGAAAATGTTTTGAATAGTCCCTTGGCTTTCGACATTTCTTCCCTCGTCAAGGTTTCCTGACAGTCCTCCAGTATTGCTTGAACTATATCTCGTTGTTTACTAACTGTACCATCTTCAATGATAGCTCTATACATGTCGTACCCGTTCTTCATTGTGTTATCTTTTAGGGAAACTACTTCATCTCTACACTTGAATGTGCCGTTCTTCAGGTCAATCTTACAGTTGTAATGCTTCATGAAGTCTAAACCGATAATACAGTCATCCACGATATCAGCAATAACCACCTTATGTCTGTATGTTCTTCCACCAATCTTGAAGGTAGCGATACCTTCTCCTCGAACGGTTATGTGCTGACCAGTAGCTGTAAGGAGCTGTACATTTCCACCAGAAAGGCTCTTGTAAAACGACTTCAGAAGTTGGTATCTGATTACTGTCCGGGAAGCTCCAGTATCAAGGGTTAATTCACACCTAGTGCCGTTAACTTCGCCGTCGATGACAATGGTATTCCCATCCTGAGTTTGAGAGATCATAACTTTTGGGGCCTTCCTTACAGAATCGGCCAGCACCCGCCCCGTGGTCCTGGCTTCTATTCGTTTCCCTGCCGCTGTTCAGCGGCAGTCACATCCACGTCATCGGGCTCCCCACGTCCTGTCTTCATTTCGCCTCGGGGATCTCTCTTAGGGCACGAAAACCTCATATGCCCTACTTCCCCGCAGAGGTAACAGGTGGGTCCACGTTGGGAACTGCGTTTTTCCGAGACAGCCCTAATGCGGTTAGGTCGAGAATCCTTGCAAAATGCTTCCACTTCCAACGCATGAGCAAGAGCATTCTTGAGGTCCTTATGGTGACCTAGGTTCACAGCCATTCGAATTTCACGGTCACGAATACCGTCGACGAAGGCTTGAACCAACATCTTGTCTGCAACGTCTGGTGAGGATGCGTAGGCTTTCCTAACCAGCTTCTCTATTTCAAATCCCCATTTTTGCAAACTTTCATTTGTCTGCTGAATTCTATCCTTTAATTGAGCCCTATAGACGTGCTCATAATGTGCGTCTCCGTACCGTGATTCCAGGGCATCCAGCAGTTGCTTCAACGTCACTTTACCTGTCTTGGTTTCTAATATGGTGAGGGCTTCATCTCGCAGTCCCATAATAAGGGCGGTGACAGCCTGATCGTCATTCCACCCGTTTGACTCTGCCATAGTCTCAAACTGTATTTTGTACGCGCCCCAGGAAGATGTACCGTCAAAGGGAGGTACTTTAAGATTTCCAGATGGTGCTACAGTCGTTACGACACCTTTGGTCTTCAGGCACTGCATCTCTTGTTCTAATCCGAGAATACGTTTGTCCTGTTTCGAAAATTTGCAGTCCATATCAGATTCCAAGTTTTCTATTTTTTTATCTACTTGTATTTTCAGGTCACCAAGTTTTTCTCCAATACGGCGGGCCTGTTCCTCCATCAACTGATGAGCCTGCTCCTCTTGACGCCGTGCCTGTTTCTCCATCATACGACGTGTCTGAGCCTGTTCTTCCATCATTAGGCGTGCCTGTTCTTCTTGACGGCGTGCCTGTTCCTCCATCATTTGTCGTGCCTGTTCCTCTTGACGTCGTGCCTGTTCTTCCATCATTTGGCGCAGAGCAAAAAGCATGTTGGCATCGTTGCTTTCACCCATCCCGCGGTTTGCATCGAAACTTTGTCGCCGGGCGGCGTCGCGTGCTGATTGTGCCCTTGTCTGCACTCCCTCCGCAGCTGGAGACTCGGCCACAAACTCCTCTTGATTCTCCCTTGGAGTAATTGGCATTTTTCTATCCCACTTCTGACACCAAAATGTTACGAGCTAGGGGATCGGATAGAAACGCCGTAGATTTCTTCAAGGGTTTATTTTCTAATTAAATCTATGAGGAATTTGTTAACACTAAAAACTGGAAATTACGCACAATAATTCACTAAGTACACACACAAAGTACTTTCTCTAATTACACGCACTTCACACAGTACTTGTATTCACTTGTATTCGCTTGTCTTCGCACTTTGTCACTCCGGTTTATCGCTTGGTATCGCATTCAAAACTGAACTAACTGGTCGCGTTTCGGCTCGCTTATATATCCCTGGGAGCGATGTTCGAGAACTCTCTAGGCGGCAGCGCAACTGAGTAGCGATCGCACAATTCTAGAACGTGCGTACTAGCTATCTCTTTCGCACATTGCTCCGTCCTTGTCGTACGGCGTTCTAGAGTGCTCGGTCTAGCTTCGAGAAGGTTCCGATCTTCCCTCTCTCTCGCGCATCATTCCGTCCTTGTCTCACACCTAGGAAATTCGTTCTAGAACATTCCTTCATCAAAGGGGTATAACCAGGCCTGAAAACGCCTGAAAACGGGTTTCCTGAATAGTTTACCAATCGACTACACGTGTTCTGAAACGGCCTGAAAAAATGTTTCAGCCTCCTGAAAACTAGGGTAACATTATGTAAATCACGATTTTCTAATATGTGATTGACCCTCTCCTGAAACGGTCAGAAATCACATTTCAGCCTGCTGAAAAGTTCTCTAAGTAGTGGAAAAATCAAGAAACATTGCAGTCGACCCGTCTTCGTAACAATATTGATTTTTCTTCCCCGTATCTTAGATTTATCGAGCACTGCAGCGGCTACCTCCATCCATCCCACTACTACATAACGGACGCTGGACTTGCTCTTGCGCAGATGATAGGCCAGCAGCACAACCTTGGCCTCGCCGGCGTCTCCGACGACCGCTTGCTGCTCAAAACTCAGCTATGCCGGAAAATAACTACCCTGCTGGAGACTTTAGCACCAGGTACAAATAATGCCTTTAAAATATTAGACAAGAAATAAACTATTTTACTTTCATTAAAATATTTAAGAAGGCATGGCAACACAAGTTAGAAGAAACTGTATCGTTAAAAAGTTTTGTTTTACTTTCGTATGTATGCATACTTGACCTATGAAAATGCGCTTGAAAAGAAACGTCGTAATGGTCTAAGATCCCGCTATACAACGACCTTCACCGAGATGCTTATTTAATGAAACTTATTTTATATATAATTTAATATGTCAATAAATATAATCCATATGGGTTGCCTAGCAAATTTCAGTCCAGAGTATTTTTAATTAATTTAAAAAAAAATATTTTATTAAACATTTCACCGGTATGATTATTAAATAAATTCTATACCAATCGAAAGTATGAAGCCCATAGAATGTGCAAAAGTTAGGTTGTTTTTAATCAATTAATTATTTATGTGTATATTTTTTATGTTACACTAAAGTATATATACATCTTTAGTATAAAAGAAGGTTATAGTGATACATATATAATACTACCCTGATTAAAAATATTGATTGAAAAAAGTTCAAAAAATTTACGACATGCTAATTATAAAAAAATTTTTTTTTTTTAAATGTTAATTAAACATACTCTGGACTGAAATTTGCTAGGCAACCCATATGGATTATATTTATTGACATATTAAATTAAATATAAAATAAGTTTCATTAAATAAGCATCTCGGTGAAGGTCGTTGTATAGCGGGATCTCATACTATAACGATAATTGCAGGTTTTTACTCGAGTCTTGAGTGTTCAAAATTAGTTAATATTACTATTATTACACTAAACTGCATCTTCTACCGGATTTACCAAGGAGAGTGTTCAGAGGAATTGTTCGGACTAATACCTGCAGCTGAGTATGATCATCGGCAAGGCTGAATACGAAATTCCACCCATATCACCTCGACGTCCGTCGTTCCGCAACTTAAGGCAGTTTTTGCCGCGCGCCACTATGTGGAACCAGCTGCCCACTGAAGTGTTTCTGAACCAATTCGATTTAGAGTCCTTCAAGAAAAGACCATACCAATTCTTAAACGGCCGGCAGTACGCTTAGCTGTCAGTGTATGTCCTTGGGCGGCAGATTCACTTTCAGGTGAGCCTCCCGTAACATAAAAAAAAAGCCTGAACTCCTGCTATACTATATGATGCACAAATAAAAGGTGGACTTTAAAGACAACTACATGAAAGGACCTAGGGGAATAAGGAGAAGAGGGCGCCCTAAAAAAATAAGGATAGAAGAAATAGAAGCGTTAGCAGGAAGCGAATGGAGAAAAAAAGCCATGAATTTACTTTAAAAAAAAGTTATATAAACAAATCTAGCTTATAATATGCTACTTTTGTAAATGAATGAGCTTTATTAATATTATTATTATTGTAAGCTCCTGCTCTTACTTCCATGTTTATTAAATTTTTAGCTGAAACTCGTTTGCGCGGTTCTTTACTGTTCGAGCTTCACGCCGCAGTCGCGGAGTCGGGAAGAAGGAAATCTCTCACCGATGGCCCGATGGTGATGCTGGGATATGTTACGGTTAGTTTTTCTTTTCTTTTCTTTTCAATTGACACCATCAAAAAACACTGAAAACACATAAGTATTCATTAGATTTTTATTTACAATTTGAACATAATTCTTGCGCGCCTATATTTATCTATAAGTCCTAAAACAACATGTATGCTTAAAATATACAAGAAAATATGACTTCACAAATTTTACACATTTATCTTAGAACATGACAATTTCAAACTAGAGTTATGTAACCGAAGCCAGTTGACACCCAGCTTCAAATGTTTCATTTAACAAACATTTGAACATTCCTCCAAAAACCGCCACCGAACTTTACTTTTGCAAGGACAAAATTAAACACATGCAAAGAAACTAAATAGAAACTTAAACCTCATTAAATAAAATTACCGTAAGTTGGAAGATTTTTGTAAAATATATCAATATTTTCATTAATGTTAGTAATAAAGTTGTAAGAGCGAGATAGCCTATTCACTGAACCATTAAAAGTAGGAGATAAGCGAGCCGTGGGTACGTATAGAAGACTTCTAGTTGTAGTAACTCTAGGATTACAAAGAAAGGAAAGTCATGTAATAAATTTGTGTAAAAGAAATGTCTTTTTTTAATAAAATGAGTAGGTACACATAGATCTGTAATTATTTACATTTTAATCACATCTTTCACATTGTCTTCTAGGAATCTCGTAAAATCCTCTCCGAGTCAGCGAACCTACTTCGCCATGAGCCCGTGGAGTTACCAGAAGGTCAGGTGGCTCGGCAGGCCAGGATTAACCTGATTCAAATGGATGACCTCATAGAGAAACTGTCGAATGCTCTCCCTTCGCCACTCTAGTTGTTCTTTCTGTTCACTAGTAAATGTAAATTATGTTTAATAAATTCTTTATCAGTTAAATGTGTTTTAGTTATATTATAGATTTTTTTCATACAGAATTGGACTGCCATCGGGCGTCGATACGTGACGGCTCCATCGCCCACTGGCGAAATAATATATATGTATATTATATAATCCAAGAAGTCCTGTTTTCAGAAGAAACGACGATCCAAATCGTATAGCAGCAGAATTAATCGCCATTTCAATTATGTGGGAATCAGAATCGAAACTTAGGACTAACTCTATAACTATACTGAATTCAGTACCTATGTCAAAATAATTTTATAATTAAACTCCCCAGTGGTTATTTTATAAATATAAGGCGAACCCGCTGAATCCAACTAAAATGGATATCCATTTTAGTATTCAGATTTCTGTCCGTCAAGTGTCTTTACGACCTTATTTCCCAGATTAGAGCCTCCCGAGTGGCGTGTTGGCGAGATGCGAACTCGACCGTGCTCAGAATACGTTTAATCCAGTTATATCGAGTTAATTGGGCCACTATTGGTTCTCGGAAAGTGTCCACTATGACAAGTAACTGTAACCTCTCGCGAGGAAACGTCGGCCAACTTAAGCCAACTCAAAAACAAATATTTATTTTAATGGACTGCTCAAGTCGTTCAGAGCATCCGCTGTTTTTATCATAATAAGTGTAAATCTGTAGTTTATGGTACAATCATTGGTTAAGAGTGCCTTATCCATGTTTCGATTATGGGACGACGAAAAGTGGCAAATACATTTAACCCGTTAAAATGTTCAGTGGAAGAGAAAGGGACCTGTATCCAGTCACTCAATGCTATATTTACCTGGAGAAATATTATTGGAGTAAAACTTGCATGTATAAGACCCATGCCAATTTGGGAATAACGAATATTCAGATAAAATAGCATCGCAGATTGTGGTTTTAGTATATTATCATATAATTGACATACTTATACTGATTACTTAAGTCCTCCGTGAGATGAGGGTTTTCCAGAAAAGCAATTTACAATGTTGTTCTAATCTAAAGGGTAAAAAGCTGGAACAAAGGCAAAATATATGTACGCTTTCTAATGAATAATATATATGTATTACTGTTATACTTATTATATCATACAGATTTCTAAGCAATTTTAATTAGTTTCTCATAAAATATTAGTTTTTATGCTAATTGAAATTCATATACAAAATGTAGCGAAGAAATTATTAATAATTGTAATATTAACCTGTTTGTTGGTTGTAAGTAGTTTCCATTTTCATGTGGTAGGTCTAACATACCTGTACTGACTTTATCTTTATCATTCCGCAGGGAAAGTTATATATTACTGAATGTAGGTATATGTTTAAAGAACTTTATTTCTCATTACAAAAAAAAAAATATTTTTATATAGATGTGTTCCAAGCTCTATCGTATATAAATGATCAAAAGTTGAAACGACAAAAAAAGTAACCAATTCTTAGGTTCTATTAAATATTACGTGATTACTAATTACAGTTAGAATTATATTTTCCGTTACTTAATATTTGGTGAGTCTTCTGTCCGTTTGCCCCCTGATCTATAAAATAATCAGCTCTAATTCAATAGAAAAAAATAACGATATAATTGTTAACTTTGCCATTATTTAAACAAGATAGAACTAACCTAAGTCTTTGATTTACACATTTTCATAGCTCAATTTTGATTGTCTAATTTATAATCTAAATATGGTGGCAATACGGCAATTTAAAAGTTTCGGAAAAGGCCTGCGGGTGAAGAGCGAATATTCCGAAATCCGTCATACAATGCAGGCTTCATTGAAATTATCACTAGTGCAAATATTTTCATAGTCGTGACGGTGTATCATCATACTAAAATTTACTTAGAGCAATCGCAACTCGACTGTGGGCCAACGAAGGCTAAAATATTGAACGTTTTCATAAATTATTATTACGATGTGCAAGTGAATTGTGAAAGTGAAATAAATGGAATGTCCTGAGCAGATGCTTTATTTGTTAAGAATTAAAGATTGCAACGATTTATCTGAATGTAAAATCGACGGTAAGATTACTAACTTAAATTTTTTAACGAACCTTTATGACATTTTTCGCGTTATAAATAAAACTCTACGTCCCATTTTTATCTAATCTTTTTCACCTTCACTTATTTGTTAGATCGTAGTAGGCTAATAGTAACCATTTGCCAGTCAATAACTATAAAATGTAATGATTTTTCCAACATCATCATCATTCAACATATTTAATAAATAAAATTTATTATTTATTATTATTTTATTTATTTATTATTATTATAGAAATACATACATTATCCTTACAGCCTTACATTATGTTTAAAAACATCTTTTATATAAATCGCGAATGACAGCAAACTTATGCGCAGCAAGTGATCAGCATTGTTTATGTTTGCATGGTTACTTAAGTAAAAAATTAATACGATAAAAGGTACATTTAATAAATTATAAATACATTTCTGAGGCATTGGCATTCACCATAGTCATGTACTGTTTAGCACCTTCTTATTTATTTTTATTATTAGCTTATACCTACTTGATCTTATGTTATTGATGACTGAATATAAAATGGCGGAAAGAAATGTTTTGAATTTATAATTCAAGCTATCAAATTCTATTACTGCATGAGCCAAGGCTATACATTTTTCTCATTCAGGCTTTCTTAGTTTTGTTAGCGTGGTGATTTCCTAAATCGTCGTAGTTTAGTCCCGAGAGTATAGCCGGACGTTGGCACTCACTTCAACTGCGTTATACGTTGCGTTCATTCGTTACATAGCAATTAACATATCATAATTTCGCTTAGAATATAATTTGTAGCGCGTGGTTAATATAGAGTAAACCTAAAATCCTCTATTATTTAGAGCAACCTGATGACCCAGGAACCGTGCATGTTGGTCCATCGAGCCGGATTCGAACCGAATACGAGTTAAGGCACTGTACAGTTACAATTCCAGTGTTGGCAAATATTATAATTTATTGCATTGACTTTTGGACATCTAGTCAGTCTAATTTCATCATTTTATTACTACCATACTAATGGGAGACACGGACTCGTACTAATAATTTTGCTAAATGAAAATTTCATCAGCCTCACCTTGATGGCTGGAAGTCTTCCACACTCCGATTACAAGACACTTTTTTGCGAACTAGCTGTGGAATCGACTTCCTATGGGGGTCTTCTTACATGGGTGCACTTCAAGGGTCCATGAACTGCGATGACTGTACTTATTGGGTGTCCCATAGGCTCGTTTGACCCCTATAATATAAATGATTTAAATGGGCGGGCTTCTTGCTGAAAACAGTTACTGATAAAAATAAATGCCACAAAGAAAATTTATTATGGAACAATATGTATTAGGCATGGTTTCAGAAATGCATGATAAAAATTGGCTGATTGTTGTTTACTGTTATTGATAAGAATCGTACCATTTTAAAAACAAATAAACGTGTAAAAATCTAAAATAATCTTTATCATGTAGCTTCATCGTGTCCTTTGAAACGATTATATTCTATTTATATACTGCTTGAGAACTTTGCGCATAATATGACAAAGAGAAATAGAAATTGTGATGTTTCGTAAACCCTCACTCCAGTGATCATATATTTTCAGACTAGATCCGTATCTATCTATCTACCTATAGACTATGTTTTATTAATGTAAATATGCAGGGAGAGCAGTAAAAACTATTATACTACAGTGTCATCACACTTTCCCATTAAGAGCTCAACATCAAAAATGTTTGATTAATTTTCCCTCTTTATAGAAAACTGTACGTGAAATGCCCACTTTCCTATGGCTCTTACTGTCTTTCACCCTCAATGTGAAGAGTAACATAATGCAAGACTATGAAACTATCAGCGTCAATCTGTTGAGCCCGCCTGTAGACAAGACGAGCCTGGCTCTGCCCCTCGATGTGGGAAAGGACAAGGTTTCTGGCTGCCTGTGTCGAGGAACTATGGATAGGGAGGTCGTTGTATGTTTCGGGAACTATGAATGCAAGAGGTTTCCAAAGGTCTGTATTCTACCAAAAATAATATATATCATACTACAAACTGAGCAGTGTTCGCTTCAATGTGCAACTCTCATCCCTGAAGTCGTAGGTTCGATCCCCGGCTATGCACAAATGGATGTGCGCATTTAACTTTCGCTAGAACGGTGAAGGAAAACATCGTGAGGAAACGCAGGAAGGCACAGGCTGTTCACCTACTTGCCTATTTGATTGACAAATGATTATCAAACAGATACAATAAATCTGAGGCCCAAACGTAAAAAGGTTGCACCGCCTTTTTTTTTTTACTAAAAACTAAGTAATATAATTAATATATTTGACTGTTATGTTTAGATTTTCATAAACAATAATAATTTATTAAAAAGTATGTTGTTTGAGAAGTAAAGATTGTGTTTTTTACACATTAATTAAAAGATATGCATCGAAGGTAGTTGTTCAATGGAAAAGTCAGATAATTTAGGTATTCAATAGCTTCGTTAATTTTGTTTTGTTAGTTTTATTGACGAAGTTGCCAAGTCAGCAAGTGTTTTAAGGCAACATCGCAATAAGAGGTTTACAAAGCATTAGAACAGAATGAAGTATTATTATTGAAAAAATATAATATAGGCATTCGCTAGATGGGATGTTTACCGTTTAGAAATATATCTTACCTAATTGTTATCAAACGTGAGAAATTATAATCTCTTTAATCGCTTTGTTTGTTATAAACAACCTCTGAAAACATCGAGAACGTCTCGTAAGTTTGTTTTTTAACTAATATATTTGATGAAGTTTATTAAATTGACTACATTACATACAGATATATAAACTACATAGAAGGGCCCATCCATTGAATGCGTATGTATAGTAATAAATTTAAAAAATAACAATAATTATTTGTTAAATACATTACATACCGTATCAGTATGTAAACAACGAACAATAAAATTTTGCTTTCAGACATTGATATTAGGTTGATAATAAATATTACCTCCAACAAAGCTTATCAGTTTAAAATTTCCACGAATTTAATGATGTTCTTAATTGTGTTTATTAATTAGATAGCATATTTCCACATACTTAATAATTATATTTTCTAAACTCAATTTATAAGTAATATACAAACTTTCTTTTTCAGATAAAACTGGAAAAGTGCAAAGTGTTAGTTGTGAGGACAACAATAATTTCAGAAATATCAATCGGGGATTTGGACTCATACACCCATGTCCAAGTGTTGAAAATTGATGGCAACAGTCGACTGGAATATCTACAACCAGGTTTATTTAAAAACCTATCAAACGTAGAAGAACTGTCGATATCATACAATACTCAATTACATTCTATACATCCAGACACTTTCACGGGACTCGTCAAACTCCATAATCTGACGTTAGCTAACAACGCATTCAAAAATATTGGTTTAATCACGCCAGCCTTTAGACCCACCATCTTACCATCATTACGCGTCTTAGATATATCCGAAAATGCTTTTGGTGTAATTGCAGAGGATGCATTTATCCCAATGGAAGGCTCAAAACTTAGTAGACTTGTTATAAATTTATGTAGTCTTGACTATATTCATGCGAACAGTTTAACGAAATTAAAGGAGTTAAAACAGTTGCGTATTGGAGAAAATGACTTGTCTTCGTCGAATATAATTGGCTTTTTACTGGCGCTTCAAGCAGACAACATTAATTTAACACATTTGTGCATATCAAGTATGGGGTTCCGGAAGAGGCCCCCTATGAGCCTATTGAAAGTTATTGCGAACTCTACCATTTCAGTGCTCAGTCTCGCAGATAATCAATTTGAAGTTCTGGAAGATGATGATTTTCCTACGATGCCAAATATAGAATTATTAGATTTGAGAAGAATTTTTGTTATGTACATAGGAGCTTATTCATTTAGTCCAGTAAAATTCCCTAAACTACGGATCCTTCTGTTGAGCGAAAATAATTTACCTGGTATTCACGTAAAGCATATATCAAATCCACAAGTTCTGCTTCTGGATCTTTCATCGAACAAGGGCAGGCCAACAAGACCATTGTATTATGAAATAGACCGTGGGGTGTTTAGTGATTGTCGAGATCTACGTTTTTTGAATCTTGCTTTTAACAGGTTAAAACATATGTACAACCACACCTTTACCGGGTTAATAAACTTAAGAATACTTAACATGGAAAACGGAACTATTTTTCATATTGGTAACGGCACGTTTAAGCCTTTGAGGCGCCTGGAATTGTTAAATTTAGGAAATAATCCACTCACAGCAAACGAGAACCTTACTAGTGCAATGTTTGATGGGCTAAACGAGCTGAAGGTACTTATTCTGAAAAATTGCGGAATTAAACGTTTTTATGACGATGATAACATCTTTGAAATGATGCCGAATATCACCCATTTAATACTTACAAGTAACCAACTATCTTATATTACTCCTGAAATATTAAAACCATTAAAAACCTTAAGGGTTTTAGATTTAAGTCAAAATTTATTTGTATCTTGGTGGCAACCACTCTTTTTAGCTGCAGGCGTGCGTCCTTTAAAACTTTACTTAATGAATAACAAAATAACACATTTTACAATAAGTATGATAGGAGATATAGATTATTTATTAGAAAATTCTAATACCACTAGTGTTGAAATCGATCTCGCTGACAATCTTTTTATTTGCGACTGTAACACTATGTACAGAACCTATATGTGGTTGCAAGCGAACGGTTCGATTGCATTGCAAAGATATTTTCAATCTTCAGATGTGCAGTGCAGTAGCCCAGATGTATGGGAAAATCGAAAAGTAGCGGACTACATTTTATCAATTAAAAACCGGCGCTGTCTAATCTATAATAAAATCACAAATATGATGTTACTAATTTGGACTGCTCCCTCATTAGTTTCCATAGCTCTTCTTATAATGATTCTAGTAGTTATTTATAAATATAGAATATACATAAGATACTGGATATTCTTAGCCAAGATAGCGCTAGGACGAAAATTTATTAGAAACTCTATCAAAACTAAAAGCGATCAGAAAGGTTACAAATATGATGCGTTTGTGTCATATTGCAACGATGATAGACAATTTGTTTTAGATATGACGAAGGAGTTGGAAGCAAAACCTCCTTTTCTAAAACTTTGTATTTACGAAAGAGATTTCGAGATTGGTTCTTTTATATCCGAATCTATATTAGGTAGTATAAATGAAAGTAGATATATAATATTAATTGTAAGCAATGCGTTTGCAAAATCTCAATGGTGTAGATGGGAGACCCATTTGGCGGAATACCACAGATTATTTTTAGAAGATGGGTCACCGTACGATCCGTTAGTTTTAATCAAGATTGGGGAAGTAGATAGCAAGTACCTTACTACCACGTTGAAATACTTGCTTAAGACAAAGATATACCATACGTGGGACGAACAAAATCCAGAAGACTTTTTTATTAGGTTAAGAAATGTTTTAGTTAAAAATAAATGATTTCCTCACAATTTCATCGTTTTCATGAATCTGGAAAATCCCGGTCCATTACTTTCTCCACTCTCTAAATGAGTTGATATAAATAAAATTAAACGTCGGAGCGAAAGTGCTAAAAGCTGTATAAGTTTCCAATATGCATTAAGTAAATTTTTAGTGAAAGGGCTCCATAAACTTAATTGAAAAGATAATTTAGGCAAACACAGTTTCACTATAAATATTACACGAACGCAAAATAATATAATATTTAGCAGTAAATCAATGTGTTAACAACATTTTCATTAAAATTTAGCTTTGAAATAAGTAAATTAAATATGTTTTTGATATACTTATAAAAAAATCAATGGCGCTTTTTAGATCTGGGACTCAGATTTCTCTGTTTCATGATGTTTCATTTCATTGATCTGTTTCATGATCATATGGTAATCTAATAGGCAAGTAGGTGATCAGCCTTCTGTGCCTGACGCAGGCCGTTGACTTTTTGGGTCTAAGGCAAGCCGGTTTCCTCACGATGATTTCCTTCACCGTTCGAGTGAATGTTAAATGCGCATATATAATGTAAGTCCATTGGTGCACAGCCGAGGATCGAACCTACGATCTCAGGGATGAGAGTCGCACGCTGAAGCCTAGTGGCCAACACTGCTCCCTATTAATATATTTTACTGGGACTTATTTTACAAGATAAAAAAACTGGGTAAACCAAGTAATTTTTATGCTTTAGGTACAATTCCACCAAAATAGCGCACAGGACATTTGTTTACAAACATTTTGTGCAAAACTATAGCAGAACACGTATTAAACAGCTATCGCGTTTGGCTTCTGTCTCCAGCGGCAATGCTGTGTGCAAGTTTTGTGAGCGCAAAGTGTTGCACACTTGTTTACGAACATGTTCACTAAGATTTCATAGTATAAGTATGTATTAACACTAACTACATTATAAAATGAATGAAAATGCCATTATATAATGTGTCAATTAGGAATCATAACAAATATAGGTATAGTATTTACAATTTTAGTAATAATAAAAATAATTAACAATTAAAAAAGAAGATTAAAACAAATTTAAAAAGTTTGGTCCCTGTGGGAGTGTACCTTTAACGCTGGCAGCATTTCCTCCCTGTATTGCGATATTTATACGTTGAGCGAGGAAATCACCAGCTCTGGGGACATGCTCAGGGAATATACATTTCGATTAGCTCCGTCCTACTGGATGATCCCCAATCCCCTGAGACAAGCTGAGGATAGAGTGGTGTAGAGGCAGCAAGCCCACGTAACGGTTACTGCTTTTCAAGACAGGCACAACCTTTAGTAATTCAGAATACGAAGGAGAAGAAGAACCAGATGATTTTTATCTGGTGAGGCATAAGTCAAATTTAGTTTATCTGTCGTTTTAGACGTGATTCCTTATGAATGCCACTTAGTAGAATACTTATTCAGATAAAAGCCTCCTAACATTACAAGGAAATCTTTTGTTGCGAAATGTCAAAGCATACGCAATTGTTACAAGTTTCCGTTAATTGGGAACAAATGCGTTTGAATATCAATAGACATGGCTGACCAACAAGGTAAGATGCATTATGTAGTGATACGTATAGAAATCACTTCAAAAAGATAAGCGTACTGTGGAGTTGAGTTCCCTGGTAGGTACGACCTCCAATTGTTTAAAAAAAAAGTGTCTGTACTTATTTATGTACACGCGTTAGAAGTTATACTTCTTTGGCGTAACAAGATAAAAATACTTAAAAAAATTATCTTTCGCTTTATTCTACGTTTGTAGAAAAAACGACACTAAAAAAAGGTATAAATTAACACATTGAAAGTGTTTTTATAACGCCTTATTAAAATATTTCTACATAATTAAAGAAATGGACATTTTTTATTTTAATATGTTGACTATGCTACCTTCAGGGTTTTGGTTTTTTGTGACGGTGTGCGCGCATAGTAAAAAGATACTCTCATAATTTTCCCCTAACGCGCCAAAAGAAGTAAAACTTCAAAAAGTGCATACTCTTCGCATCCTCTAAAATTGGTGGCCATGGGCTGCGATGACTACCCTTTTTATGCGTCCCGTAGGATCATTTGTCCCCCCTATCCTAATAAAAAGGTATTTATTCAGTTTGTTCTTATAATTAAAGTAAATAATCAGAACATTTTCAACTCCAAAGAGCAAGCCATTGACAATAATATTTTCCCTGGAATAGCCACATACGGGATCGATGAAATAAATTACTAATAAAGGTCGTATTAGAGTCAGCGCATAAAACCATCCATTTTTTTTATATAACGAGGCAAACTGATATTAATAATTGATACCCACGGACACTCACTTTGCCAGAAGGCCCACAATGTGCCGGCCTTTTACAAATTGGTACACTCTTTTCTTGAAGGACCCTAAGTCAAATTGGTTCGGAAAAATTTTTGACTCAAAACTTAGCGATTAAAAAGAGTGGCGGAAAGTTTCTTGCCAGTTCTTCTTGCCCGCTCTACGCCCCTGACTTGCGAACTGGTGGTAAGTGTAAATTTACAATTATTTTACTTCTTTTTTGACGTTCATAAGTGTACTTGTTTACCTATATGAATAAAGTTATTTTGAGTTTGAGTGGGTAGCTGGTTCCACATACTAGTGGTGCGCGGCAAAAACTGTCTTAAGAATCGTTCTGTTGTGGAAAAAACTTTGCCTGGCAACACTGCATTAAAAAAGATCGTAGGGGGTCCGTGAAACGGGTAGACATTTGAACGAAAGAAGAGTCTTAAACATAAACAGTTTCAATGCTTTGTGATTCAGCTAAATTAACATTATACGCGTTTGTATAGAACTTGTGTAAATGGCATGTTATTGGCAATTACCGCACAAGACATGTCTGCGTCTGCAAACAAAGAATAGAAAGCGCCGGCGCACTCGCCATCGAATACTTTCACAAGGATACTTTCCATCTCTCGATATTTCGATTATCATCGTGGAAACTCTTATACTGTACTTTTAATGCGTTATATATGAATCAAAATTAAATAAGTTTTGGTAATATTTTCCCTAGCAATATATATATAGGAATATTTCCGGCTGCAACAATGTATTACAGCCATGGGTAAGCTGATGGATCGAACCCCGGTGCACCAATGGGGTTTTCTATCTGCCGAAATCAATAATCAATCCTGATCCAATTTTTTCCATCTAAGATTGGTGTTTGGGATGAGTGTTGAGTTTTTGGGACTAAGGATGCTAATAAACTATATATTGTTTTTTTATATGCGTAAGGAATGGCACCGTCAGGAAAACGGCCCGTCTAAGTATTATTTTTATTTATTTATTTATTTTCTCACAAAAACTTAGGACATAAGCAAGTGACAGTTATATCCTTACTTAAAAGGTATGTGACGATCTGTGTCTAAGAGTGCAAGATATTGTCAATGTATGTATGGTTTTATGTCAAAACTGTTTATTGGCGAATGCTACACGCTCGATATTTATCGTGATATTTGGATCGTGATCCAAAATTACGATGTGTAGTACATGCGTATCACGATCCGTGATACGGATCGCTGGATTTCTAGAAATCTAAAAATCCACGATCCGTATCAATTATCGTCGATAAATATCGAGCGTCTAGTCTCTGCTCGATATTTATCGCGTCAGTATTTATTCTGCCAGCGATGGAAGAGGACGCGCATATATGGAGGCGGAATAATATAGAGAATTCATACTTGTATTAGAAACATTACCTATAAGTATAGGCTGATTTACACGTATTAAGTTGCCAAGTCTTAACTAAATTTCAAGTGACTTAATTTTAAGTAACCGTTTACACGTAAAAATACTAAATAATTAGTTAAACTCATTTATTCGCTCAAGATGGACGACCACAGAACAAAATATTATAGGATTTTCTCTTCCTGATTGGGGATTTACTGTATTGTATGCTCCAATACATGATTGTGAAGGTTCTGGGGACTCAACGTAATACGTATTTGAAGAAGGCGAAGGAGTAAAACGGCTACTATTATTCATTGGGGAAGGGGTTCTACTACTGTTCATTAATTGTCGTATACGCATATCGGACAAATAGTTTTGGATATGTTTTTGAGCTTCCAGCGCCGAAAGCAAAAGCATAGCTTTGCAATGACTCCGCCAGCTTATGCTTTTCACTTAAATTTAACTAAATTTTGCCTGTCCAAACGTGTCAAGTGATTAGCCACGCCCACCAACTTAACCGAAAAATAGACAAAATTCTATTCTACCTTGTTTAGTTGCAACTAAATTTTAACTTGCAACTTCTTACTAAATTCACTGTTTACACGGGTTAAGTTACTTAAAATTAAGTTAATATTTAGTAAATTTTTAGTCAACTTAATACGTGTAAATCGGCCATATGGGACACCTCAAATGCAAACTAGGCAAACTACAGAAAATAATTTAAAAAATAACAGATTTGAAACGATCTGGTGCTGCAGCGGAAAATGTTTACAATTCAAAGTCTTGGATATTGATGTATATCAGCATATACTGATAATAATAATAATAATAATGGCAACGCAAGCTTTCTTAATATTGTTACTCATATTGTAACACGAAATGTACGAGTGTACTCAATGAAATTTACCGTCGTACTGACGCGATTCGTATCGAGTGTGTAGTATACTAAAAAAATACAAGATAAATATCACGATAAATATCACGATAATTATCGAGCGTGTAGCATTCGCCATTGCGATTTTGCCGGTTTTTCGATTGTGATGAAATTGTATAAAAAATATATTTTCATAAGATTGTCTTCATTTTAAAATGTGTGATGTTTGAGAACAGAAATACGTATGGTAAGTAGAATATATTGTCAAGTAATGTTTATAAGTAAATATTTTGTGCCTT
Source organism: Pieris napi (assembly GCF_905475465.1). Taxonomy (NCBI): domain Eukaryota; kingdom Metazoa; phylum Arthropoda; class Insecta; order Lepidoptera; family Pieridae; genus Pieris; species Pieris napi. Next base: position 566,836 of record NC_062255.1, read on the forward strand.
GTGCTGTCTATTAAGTACATATTGCTCTATACATATATTAAAACATATAACAGTTATTCTTATTTTTTATTTTTTTATTTACTATACTTTTACAAACAAATCTTCCAAGACGTCTTTACTGTCACTGCAATTTTTTTTACTATTATTATTACATTATTTTTCTTTTTTGCGTCTGAGGCGCAAACTGTTGTGGACTCTGGCAGAATGACCAACGACGTGGAACATAATGCTAAGCCAGGGCCAGGGCCAGTTACAACCACAACACACACACATTACACACTTAAAATTTACCTTATTCCTTTTTTTTCCATTTTTTTTGTTATTATTCTTCTTTGATTATTATTGATTATTATTATTATTATTTTGTGTATTTCTGTGTGTGTGTTTCGTTTGTAATAAAATTTACGTCTGTCTGTTTGTAAAAGTACAAAAAGCGAAATGCTTAATGCACATATTTTGTATGTTATATGAATAACAGTACCACCTCGCAAATGAAGTCGTAAAAGCAGCAAATCGGTTTAAATCACCCAATAAAAGTTTACAGATACACTTAACATCGTTAATTAAATGTCTCATTAAAATTGATTAGCCGCTTTTAAGTAGTCGATCAGTCATTTGTTTTGGCGCGGGAGAAAACACTAGATACATTGAAGACATCGTAACGGTGCCGTTTGCGTGTTTATGTTCCTCTCACACAGACTAATTTATTATAGGTTAGAACGAGACGAAGCTATTAAAATGTCGCTCTGTGAACGATTACCGAGTGACCTACTCAAACGCTACACTAACAAACGGAACCTAATTTTTATTATTCTAGAAATGGTAATTAATAAGACGCAAGTTTCATAAATATACTTAGATAAAGTAATTCTCGGGAAAATTAATAGGATTAAATACAATGCATGTCGTAATTAGTAAATATTTATCTAGCAAATTATACCCACCGTTATATTTATAATCGTACATACTTTATATGTGTGTTTTCTAAACATTTGTATACCATTGCTGTTATGCCTGAACGCTACTTCTCTGTAAAAGCCAATTTTATTTTTCGATTTTATGGCTCAAAATCACCGTTGGAACTGAGAAGTATAACTTCCATACATGATGATCTACGTGAAAAACGTATTGACTTAGCAGAAGTAGTAGATAAAGCTTTAAATTGTAATCATTTACTATTACTGCTATTTAATTAACTTTGAGTGTATCATTTATATAGATAAGTAAATGTGTTTTAAGTACTCCTTTAAGTTTTTGGCTTTGTGTTATATGTAATAAAAAATATTGCAGATATGAAATGCAACACAATTTCTTTTTGTTTTTTTTTTGTTCAAAGTGGCATTTAGGTTATGGATGAGCTTATAAGCTAAATAATAATTTTAACAACAACTATACGTTAGAATATGTTGCAAAAAGAGAAAGACGCAAGGAAGAAGTGGCTATTTGATACCTTCTTCCTTGATACCTCGTTCCTTGCATCTTTTTAGCTTGTTACATGGACGAAATATATTCATTTTAAATTGTGAAAATACAAATTTTTTAGTTGTTATAAATTATATAAAGCAAGTGATGACGTTAATTTAATAAATGTTTGACGTTCAACTTGAGTCTCAGTTCACTATTCCTTGTAAGTATTAATCTTTAAAAAAAAATTAGACCTTTGAAACGTTTACAAAAACTAGGTACAGCGTGGTTTATTAAGCTAAATAAATTATCAAGCAGAAGTTGGTATATTATTTATGTATGAATTTTCATTTATTTGTATCGAATCTTTAATTACATATTACTTTCTTTTTATTCCTTAGTAATGTATTCTTACGCTGCGAGAAATTACAGTAAACACGCTAACTACTTCTATAGTAATAAAATTAACGTTTATTAAATATAAAATTTATCTACTATATAAAAATAAGTCGGGTTTTCCTTCCTGAAACTCCAGAACGCACGAACCGATTTCCACGGTTTTGCATTCGATGGAAGGGTCTCGGGCTCCGTGACGTTTATAGCAAAGAAAATTCAGAAAAATTTCAACAGAAAAGCGGGATCACCAAACGAAATGTTACATAAAACGAAGCCATCTGGTGGCGAAACGAAGTTCGCCGAGTTTGCTAGTAAACTTATAAATTTTTTTGCAGTCATAAATCCTGACACACATTTAAACTCTAAATCCCTAATCGATATTTCTGTATCTACAAAATAATTTTTTACAACTGTAAATACATAACGAAATTTTTTCAAAATTAAACTGCCGCAGCTTGTTGGATCGTCCATAGCTTGTAGAAGTTTAGAGATTGCAGCTTGAATGCCAAGTTCAGGGTTTCGTAGACCTATCGATGCATCATGCGACCTCCAGACCTTGGCAATGGAGATGTTAAATCAGCAGTCGTCTGTGGGACGTAGCGGCGTGCGGTCGACACAATGAGACAAATCGCGGTGGTCGCAGTGAAAGTTTCTTAGAGAAATGCGTTTGGCGCTCGCCTTTCTGTTTGTGGTGAGTGTTAATCACACTAAGTGCCCGGTGTCTTATTGAAGATTGTATAATTTTTGTGCTTCACGGTGATATCGTTCTACTAACACAGATTTCACTATGTAAATAATTATTTTTAAGTGGCCGTAAGTATGTAAATATAAGTTAATGATCAATTGTTAAAATGTTAGAGCAAACGGTTCGTTTTTTCAACTAATAACTTATAAATAACAATTTAATTTTTCGTAATAAATAAAACAAATAAAAATTACTTTATTTGACGCAAAATCATTATATTTTGTACTTACATTCTAAAGGTTGTAAACATACAAAGGCCACGAATCGTTGAGATACAATATTCATTTTGGTTAACCTTATACTATATACTTTTAAGAGCACAATATACTTATATACTAGGCCTAGCCTGTATCTTAAATGCTCGGTTCTTCCAGTGTCATCAACAAATTGATTGAATAACGCATACAATTTTGTCTCCTGTAAGAAATTTATCAAAAACGTATAGATTGTTATAATTTATTATTTTAAGGGAATGTCAGAAGTTTGTAGGTAAGTTTATTTAGAAAGTCCACTATAAAATAACAAAAACTTTTTCTTGTATTATTAATACTAAAAAATCTTGTATTACTAATTCCTACATACAAAAGTGATTATAGTTAGCCAGTTAGGTCGTACTTCAGTGTTTAATTGAGCTTAATAGTTGAATAGCTGTTGTGAGAGTAATAAACAACACCTTGTCTCGTTTAACGAGTACTTAAGATAACTAATATGTGTATTGTTTAATGTTTAGGAAGTATTAAGGTCAACGAACCCACACAAATTAAACAATTCAATATGTCATTGAAAATTGCAGGGAACAGTTATTTTTATGTTTAGCACATGGTATATTTTGCTGTCAGCACAAATCCATTTTTTATAATAAAAGCAGAACATTTTAAGTCCGATAAAAGGCGTTAAATGTAAGAAACTTCCAAGCCTTACAATGCCTCCTCCAAATTCTTCCATTTGTCTCTTCACTCACTCATCTCCACTATTATTTTACAATCTTTCCCCGCTATATCTATTATTTCAACCAAATGAATAATTCAAACGAATGATTACGTATAGTCTATGTAACGAGGTTATTCGAAATAGGTTCTATACGAATACTAAACCAATACTTTCACATATAGCCAATTTTTATTAATACATACATATCAATACTGATTAAGTGCATTACATTCCATAGGTTTCCAATAATTTCAAATTTATTATAACTTTTCTATGGTCTGAACATAGTATTCAGTCCTAGACCAGATAACAGTTCGAAGCAAACCTGTATGAAGTGACATACAAAGCGATGAATATCACCGCTGGGTACACCTTAAATGGCGGCATTTTCCTGGACCTGCATGTGCATCCAGTCGGTGTATGAGATATAGGGCTGCTTCTAAAGTTTTCAATTTAATTGTAAAATAATACATATTATTTTTGCAAATTTTTTTTTAATTTTCACAACCAAACATGTTGTGAAATTTAAAAAAAATAAGCTAACTCAAGACTAATAAGTAATTTACGTCTAACTAACTTGCAAATATAATGTTATAACTTCGCAATTTCGATTGCTAAATTGTGATTTATAATCTACACATTATTGAAATTACTCACCAACGTTGGAGCTCTTAACAGAATCCAAAACTTCAGGCGCATCTGTTTTTTTTTTAATATAATTTTATGGCCTGGTAACGAGACCTTTAAGCCAGGCGCATCTGTTATTGTGTGTGAAGTTACAGTATTTCAAAAATGTATTGTAATTAATACAACCTTTAAATGTTTTATACATATTTTACTTACACTTCGAATTATGTGAAGTTTAGTGAAGTTTTTTCTTCATATCAGTGTTTGTTTAACAGATAAATTTCGGTAAAATCTTATACGTAAGTAATATTAATTTAATTTAGTGATAAATCACTACATACTGTGATAACAAAAAACAAAGAAACGACTATAATATACAAATTTGTTTAAATTTTATTTCAATTAGTAATTAGCTGCCTATTGGATAGTGTAATTTCTTTTTTGTTTGTGAATTGTATTAAATACATAATACTTTCATCAAAGGCATTTTAAAGTATTGCAATTTATCTAGCTATAATGTAAAATACATTTATGAAAAGGTGTCATTGGCATCCCTGAAGAAGGGTCACAGACATCGTGGGAAGCGGGCCAAATAAGCTCACACCCATTTTTTAACAAGCGTACAACCGACAATTACGTACTTAGCAATTTAAGCCGCAATTTAATCTAACCGAAAGCCGAATTCGCATGCTCCAATTTTCATTAACATTATGACGAAAAAAGTAATCGAGAATTAAGATAATAATTTTAAGCAATGTTTAAGCGTCTATATCTATATAATTAATGTAATTCTAAAATACCAAATCTAAGTAACTTTGCCATAAAAGAAGATAAAAGAAGACATAGAAGAAGTTAGTGTAAGCAAAAGATAAGCAACTTTAAAGCATATAATGTAAAAGACCTTGTCATCACTAACTATTTATCTTACACGTTTGGGGGAGAGTGTACGAGCCAAGACTCTACATTTTGCCCACTCACTCTTTCTTAGTTTTATAAGCGTGGCGATTACCTAAAACGTCGGAGTTACGGCCCAAGAGTATAGGTACAGACACTCTCTTCAGCATTTCATAGCATCCAATAGCGTACGTTATATTTTACATTATTTAAAACATCACCACTGACCCAAGAACCGTACAAGACGTATAAGGGAAAAGTGTATAATACGGCTCGAAGTAATGGCGATTCAAACTTCAACATTGAGTTTTTCAATATTTAATACCAGCACCGCCGCCTACACCTTCCACGATACAATTATTTTTGCCTTTCACCCCAAACTCTTACTAAGTAAATACAGAATTCTAACATACAAGAACTATGTGTTGTAATATGAATTTTAATAGATTTAGTATCCTTCCATGTATATAATTGTAATAATATCTGTATGTTGGTAGGATTGGTAGAGACGCGATACTCGTGTAATGTCGGCTGTCGGTAGATCGCCGTAATGTTTATTTATATCATACTTTACCCTACATTCGATAGAGAAAGTAGACTTGCGGTGATTTCTCCGTAATTAATAAGTTGTTTTATTTGCTCTACAATAACTTTGAGAGGCAAATAAGATGATTGTTTCAATTCATTGTATGAAACGTACTTGATCGAAGCATCAACGTCTAAAGACAAAAAACAAAATATTTATTATTATTACCTTTAATTCGGGCATTAAAACTTCACATTAGTATATGTTAATACATTAATGAATTACACAATTTAAATACCGACGTTCTGAAAAATTTTCAGCCTAATTGTACTTCTATGGATATTGTATGATTTAAATAGTTTTTCAAATTAATCATTGAAAAATATTAAATATGGCAACTTATAATAGAAAATGTACTGTTCTTTTTAAATACAAAATAAAACTTGATTTTATTATTTTATTTAAAATAAAAAAGAAACATGAAATAAACTTTTCAAATAAGAATTTAATAACTTCTATCATTTTATTTAAAAATAAAGCCTGAAATTTCAAAATGGGATCTGCCATAGTTTAGGATAAAATTGAATTAAACCGTGTCGCACTGATACTACGTATCTAGCCTTCCTTAGGTCAACAATTAAATATCATACAAAAAAATGTGTGTCCACATGTCCACTACTAGAAGTACGCTGAATATGAACAAACTTCAGTACATCATTTTTCGCTATCCACTTCACGGGAAATGCCCCATGATTCGAATATAAAAAGACAAATATACAAAATACCTTACTCAAATTAGCATTTTGTATGTCCATGTATGTCCAGTTAAGTAATTTCAAGAATATAATCGAATGTAACCCTTCCAATGATCTAAATTCCGTCTTAGCTGTGCTTGAATTTCTTTATCAGAAAAGTCAGAAATCAGAAACTCGAAGAGAAGAAAGCTGATTTCGCCAGAGAATCTGTATAACATATCGGCACGTTTATGGTATTGCGAAGACAATGACGTCACACCTGCTCCAAAATAGCGGCACTTTCACTCACATGCCTGTCTGTACAGATATGGAGTATCTTCGATGTTTCTTTTTCAGTTTGTATTCCAAAATGTTATTTATCAAATTTGTTTGTTACACGTAAAAATCCTCGTACATTGGTCTGCTTAGGGTCGGTTTTTTGATCCGTAGTTAACTCAACTATTGGTAAAAAATCGTTACTATTAGTTAAATATCAGCAAAATGCGTTTTTTGATCCGTGGTAAGAGCATCCAATGGTAAAATATCCAACCATTAGTCAAAAAAGTTAACTACTCAGTATCGGAGGGTTAAAAAGATGGCCGCTGGTAATTTATATAGTAACAGCTGTTTGTCACAGAAATCAAACTATGATAAATACGTTTATTACTATCTAATGATGAATTTAAACATATTGAGATACTTTAATTAATGAGACGATGAAGAAGACGATAATATTATATGAGAATGTGTTAATGAGTGACCAAAAATATTTAGGCAATGTCATCCGCTATTAGAAACCTGGGATGATGTAGATTTTTGTCACTGTTACCCCCTATCGAAGGGAACAGTGCTCTGGATTGTTACTGAAATTGATCTTAAACTGCCAATGAACAAGAGTATATATAGACAGCAGCTCATACCAACTCATTTTGCTTCATTACTAACTACAGAACCGCAGCAGTATATAATTAAGTATATTACTAATTCATTATGTGTTTTATTGCCTATAATATTAACTTATAATTATTATATTTAAATAAAATACAAGAACAAGAGTTATATAGACAGCAGCTCATACAAACCTATTTTGCTTCATTACTAGCTACAGAACCGCAGCAGTATATAATTAAGTATATTACTAATTCATTGTGTTTTATTGCCTATAATATTAACTTATAATTATTATAAGTTAATATTATAGGCAATAAAATACATAATGAATTAGAGTTAATATTATTTATATATTACTAATAATATTAACTTATAATTATTATAAGTACATACAAGTATGTACTTATACTAAAAACTACAGCTACACATTAGTTAGGGACCTATGATATTCTTTAGGGCTTTTATTACATTTGTGAGTTAGCATCTACCTACTTTATTACAAGAATTTATAAATAAAACATTTGACTTGATTAATAAACTGTTTAATTATAACTTAAATACAAACCATTTTTATTAAAAAAACATTACAAAATTTACATGAAACCCTAAAGTAGCAATTAAATATTTTCTAATTGTTTCTTCTTGCATTTTACCTCAATTTGATGCAACTCATTTTGCTGCTACATATATTTATTGTGTCTTTCTTCCATCTGCTGCATCACTTTTTGGTGCACCTCCTCTTTATGCACTTAGGATTTTTGGTGGGCCTCTCATTGGTGCAGCAAATGTTTTTGATGCTCTTCCTTAGCATAATTGAACAAATCATCCTCTCTTATTTGTCTTTGTTTCAAAAACTCAATTTTTTTTATCCGTGTGGATCATAATTCGCTTCCTTGTTTCCAAAGGGTTAAAAGATTTTTTCCTTTTGTTGTAGGACACAGCTATACAAGAATAAATATAAAAATGTGCCTACACCTTCATTAAATGTATATTAAATTTAACACTTCGGTGTCTAGACCCATCTGAGTTGAAAACGTCACAGAGATTTCCAAGCTGCATCTTTTTGTAGATTGCTGCAGTGATCAGTTGTTTGCAGGTTACGACTGTGTAATCCTTGAGAAGCATCACCAGTTTGGCAGTTTCTTTTTTGGCGAAGTTAGCAGTATGGTCCCTTTAACAAAACATAAATGTATTACTTTCTATTACGAAACACAAGATAAACCGAAATAAATAACACGAAAATATATTTGTACTTACTTATTTGACCGTTGGCTGTTTGCGGACATCGTTATTTATATATTTAAGTATCGTAAAAAGTGTAAACCGTATTAAAACACAGAAAAACAACTTTATTTATATCGTGTTATTTAGATTAATTTGACACTTCAAACTCTTCAAAGCGCAAATAACGAATGAAGATGGCAAAAATGGATTTCATTCACTCAATATGTCTAGTGTTGTCATACAAAATAAATGTTCCCCACAAAAAAGAACCACATTTTTTGGGATGTCATTGCTCATTGCACTGGCAACAAATTGACAAATTGTTAAGTTTAACAATAGTTAAAAAAGGGATTGAAAAACGCATTTACGATTTTACCAATGGTTATTCATGTAACTATAGTTAATGTAACAAATGGTAAAACCATTTTTTACTACGGATCAAAAAACTGGCCCTTAGAGTTATGCGTAGTTTTGTTATACGTTTAAAGTTTTTTTTTTTGTATTTTTAAGTTTTAAAGTTAAAGATATCATATTTATATACTTATGATGTTCCCACTCATTGTATGGGATAATAAATAACTAAAAAGAGACAAAGCATAAAAAAAAGGTTACATTGAATAGGGCGAGTAAGGGTTCTAAAATTCGTGCAAATTCTTAATAGCCCGGCAACGCACTGGCTAGCATTTTGCCAATGTTGTGTCCATGGACGGCATGTCCTTGCCGTTTGCCCCCAATAAAGGGAACTAATACTAATACGATCGCTGCATCAATAATATAATGTTTATAATGCTCTTCCCTGAATACCTAAGCCTACAATATAACACAAATGAGGTTATTAACACATATTAAGGTTTAAGAATAACTTTATTTCTCATAAGAATTGCATACAAAATTCACTTACTGAGAAACACATATTTAAAACAAAGATTAAAAATTAGAAATTACATATGACAAACTAATGAATCACTTGTTTTTTCTTTGTTCTTGTTTCATTAATTAGACAGGCCACACTTAGGGCTTTTCAAGACAGCCACGACGTTCAGTAAGAAAGAATACGAAGAAAAAGATTTGTTTTTGTAATGGAGATGCACTCTCATTTGTAATAAGTCCAATGGATAAACTTACGAAGTGAGAATCAACGGTTAAGCTATATGAAAAAATATTTAATAATTAATAAACTTCTTGAAGTATAGAAGCGAATTTCAATAATAACGGTAGAGCAAGCCCGCACGTACACTTTTGGGTCATGAGTTTTGGTAACAACTGTTTATGTGATTCACAAATACATCTAGGTTGTTAGATAAATTAACTTTATGATTTTAATCTCGATTAAATGATAACTTTAAGACTTGATTGATGATGATCGTATTCTGATAGCTCAAAGGCATAGATTTTGTATACAAGTAAAAAGCACACGAACGCTAATAGAACGACATGTTGTGTGCTTCTGTCCAGTTCCTAATTCGCACATATTTGAGTGTATCGTATCAAAAATAAAGTTACTTGTAAATATTTATATAACTTTGATATAGTGATAAATGAATAGGTCTGTAATCCGTACGATTATAAAAGTATCTTTGCGTTATTTACCGTCTTAGAGCGCCAAGCAAAGTAGTTAAGCAAGCAGTAGAGAAAAGTCTATCTATTAGTTTATGACAACTGATCTCCGTGTATCCTCATTAAGATTACCTCAATCTGTGGTAGTGATGTTAAAACAAAAACGTTTATGAATATTAAATATTTCGGGATCGGAAAATTAAGGTGTGTTAAAAGGAAAAACGCTGCAATAACATATAAATATAATTAACAAGGCAGTAGTCCCAAAATTCGTGCATTTATGTGAAGAAGAAAAATGTTAATCAATGTTATCAACTCGAATCCGTGTGTCCTTTGAAGTCGTAAATCTAACATTAGGTCAATATACCAACAAATGTTTTTCACTTAAGGAAGTCCTCCAATTGCTGATAAGTGGTTATATGTGTTAATATATTCGGAGATTAATGAACTTTATACTATAGTTTAAAAACATATGTACTTTTGATTTTATGATATTTACAGTAGCACCTGTTAGAAGCAACCCTTTCGAAACACACATTTGCCGTCGATTTTTGAGTCTAAGAGTGTTGGTTTTCTCACGATATTTTCACCTTACGAACGAGTCTTAAATGCACATATAGAAAGAAAAATGCATACATGCAAAACCGTGATACAAACGCCCTAATTTACAGTCGGACGCTCAAACCACTAGGCCAATACTGTTAATAATACTTATATGTTGCATCATAATAGTAATTGAAGGCAACTCATCAGCCCTACGTGCCTTCCGCGAGAAAGTCAATAAAAGTGAAACCCACCTAGAACAATATCCCAATGAAATATACAAATGTATTTACTTTCATTTTAGTGTTTGGTGCCTTACCTAAATAGGCTTGCATTTAGCAGTAAGGTACATTTTGAAATCTGTAGTAGTTGTATACTTTTCTTCGTAGATAATTTGTATAACGTATGTGTATATCTAAACTATACTAACAGTAATTTAAGCAATATTGACAGATCTTGTAAGCTACAGAATCTTAGTAGGGCAACAATTAGGAAACGATTTCAATCAAGCACTAATGAAACAACGTGCGTCTGTAATTTGACTTGGAACGAACTGCGTTTATTGAAAGATGCTAACCAATACACGTCACTTTAATTACTCACTAGATGACGCCAGTACTACTTACAACTATTATTATATATATTATTTTTAAATAAATTAACACCCCAGTTTCTATTTGACTTTATATTACAACGTTTATCGATATGTTCGAGTATCAAAGTATCAATTGTCCGTAAGTAGGTGACATGGCGAGACGTGGTTGGCTTGGACTCGGCCAGCTCGTGTGCGCGGCCGCATCGGACCACACGTGGACTCCCGGACGCACCATGCGACCTCAGCAAGCTGAGCTATTGTACAACGCCAGGGAACAGCTATCCATGGCATGCGATACGGCGATTCGTTAGAGAAAATCAGGTACACATCTAGATCTTATTATTAGTTATTATTAGTATTTACATTATTATAGTATTCTTAATAATTTCCGTAGTAAGCTTACAATATATTCTTTTTAATAGTAGTATTATTAAAAAGAAATATCATTTTTAAGTCTTTAAAATAAATTCTTAACAAGAACAATATTTTTACAGGGACTTATGAAAAGAATGTACGGCGAAGAACGTCACATAGCAGTGTTGAAAGCTGAAATAGAAAACTTTATTGAAGATGACGAAGACGACAAGTCGAAAGAATTCGCTGAAGATATAATTAAGACAAAAATAAAGTACACAAAGAAAACACATCGAGGTATAAAAGATAAACCGCATTTTAGACCGATACAAACTGATAAACAAAAAAAAGAAAACGATACATTACGAGTTAAACCACTACACACTTCAAGCAATAAAACTAAAATTGAAAATAAAAAAGTGGAGAAAGTAGAAGAAAATGAAACTATAGATGATGCAGAAATATCATATAAAACAAAACTAGAAAGTATTGCAAATATAGAAATTAACAACCTAGCCCCAGATGTTATAACATTAGAAGCCGTCATAAAACAAAGTATCGAAACAAATAGTATTTACCCAAAGGTATCTAGTAATTCTAAAGTTGAGGCTTTAAAATTTGATAATAAATCAAAGGATGAAAGTAATGTCACTAGTAGTACAGAAAAAGTTAATTCAACGGAAACGACATATGATCAATACGATGAAATAACAACAGAATCGAAAGACAGTTGGAAAACGACGGATACATCGACTCTCCCACCGACACTTCTGTTCTCTGAGCATGAAAAAGTCAAAATAACTGATCGTATAGATACAAAAGTAAATGAAAAGAAAGAAGAATTTCACCCAAAACCTCAAGAGACAATACGACCTGCAGTAATTAAGTTGCGAGGAGCGTGAGTTGACAATTTATTATAATTTTACATATTTATACAATAACCTGTAGCTGAGATCATCATAATCAGCATAACGATGATGTCATGTTTACCTAAATTTCCACACACCATATTTAGAATGCTAACTTTCTCCACTACTTTAAGAGACATTTTATTATGATAAATTTACCATTTTAGTGTTGGGAAACAATTTCTTTTTCTCGTCCAAATGGCATCAACACTTTGAGTATCATTTGTCCAATCAAAATATTATCATGGACCTTAGATTAAATTTAAGTTTATCTAGCTAATAACAATGTTTTATATTACAGTAATGCATGCGAGTCAAAGGAGGAGATGGCAGCTCCGTTCTGGGCGAATAGCACTCGCGGCGAAGTCCTGGCCCTTCTCAACATGTATCCTTTCGAGCAGTACATACATTTGGAGACCTGCGTACACGAACACAAACAGATGTATTGCAGAGAAGGATGCAGGTATGTTATACAGGAGACCTCGACTTACGTCGTTTCGATTTACGTCGCGTATTTCGAGAACCTAACATGCCGTAATTACGAGGACTGCCTGTATTTTATTTCAATGCTTTATTTTTTATCGACTTAATATTTACATTCAATAAACTAAACATCGTCACAATTTATGACGCCTGCCAAAAAAATACAATATTGTTTAATTTATTTATTGTATACATAATCTTAAATAGAAGTGGGGTGGAAACACAAACTGGATATAATTATTCTGTCCACCAGCACCTCGAACATATTTAAATAGCTTACTTATATACAAAGGCCAGTGACATATACACTATAACATTATAACCATTAAAATTGTACGTAAAACGTCACAAACCAATTGAAACATTGACGCTCCACAGTTAGCCGATGCAAGAAACCTGTTCTTGACGAGAATTCTCATTCGAATACATGGTTTCATAATAAAACATGGAATTAATTAGAAATATGTTTTGTCTAAATCTTTAGTAATAAAATATTAATGTTCAATATCGTCAGATATCTGAGTTTGATTATATCTTTCTTACAGATGTGAGCAGCAGTATCGTATTCACCGACTTCTAGCGTATGATCCTCGCAACGAGTGCCGTGGTATATTCGCCGACTGGTTCAAATTTCCTGCGTGCTGTGTTTGCAAGTGCTATGATGTTCCATTGGAGTTTAGAGCCCGGTCTCCAAGAATTCTTCGTCCTCAATATGATGACGATGTCAGAAGGATCATTTATGAAGACGTGGCTCGCGATTGGTACTCGCTATCCTACGACGACGAAGATGATGACTTTTATTAGGAGTTTTTAACACGTGCATACACTTAATTACGACAATAACATTAGATCGTGGTATTTGAAAACATCTTAGTTTACATCAAATGAGACTATAGGCATTGTATGTTAGGTTCAGTTTCCTTTAAGCGTTAACAGAACAACCTGTCACCCGAACAAACTGACTCGCTAACTCACTATAGAACTGTGAGACGACTAAAACGTCACCATATCCTAGAGCTAGAATACCAGCTATAGCTCTAGGCAGAAGATGAGTAGATACTTCCAAGTCTTCCATGGGAAGCCACTCCATATCTCCATATGACAGCACCACAGAACACATTTGCTCATAGGCATTGCAAATACGTGCAGAAAAAGGGATCCGTCAAAAATATGTATATCTTTTGTATGTTGTACTGTACTTATTCAACAAATATCACTTGTCCTTAAATTCATCTATAAGATGTTTTGTTTCTGTACAAATCCCATATAACTATTAATATATGAGAAAATATTAACATAGATTTCTATTTTTAAAGTGCCTTATATGCTCTCCAATTACTCCAATTAAGTAGGTTAAGAAAATATGTGAATAGTTGTATTAAGATACTTGTTATATAAATATATAAATTATGGTTTACTCAATAAATTAAATGTAAGGCTAGTGAAGTTGTAAATTTATCAATTAAATGATCTATATTTTTATTAAACAACGTTTAGAAAATCGTATTTTTATTAAATGGTGATTATTTCTTTTGTTACAATACTCTATCTATGATAATACTATATGACTTAAGTACATTATTAATATTCCCTAAATCTCATCAGGAAATTTTCATTATCACTAATCGGTAAATTAACATTATATTTTCAACAGTATGAAGTTAAATAATTCTGACGCCTCAAGCTAGTAATACGTGGGTAACACTGAAAATGTTTAGAACTGGCCAGTTGCTACTACACACACACTACACTACAGCCACATTGCTAATGAAAACTTTTTTGAATTTCAATTTTAGAACTCTTTAGTAACCTAATGTAGTATATTGCATTCATTTGTTTTTGTGAATTGGCGGCAAATCTAAAACTCATGATACACGTGAAAATGAACCTAACGCGAGAAAAAGTTCGGTCAATGATTTATTATGACTTTCGTTGTGGGCTTACTCAACAACAAAGCTATAGTTATATATAGTATGACTATAGCTTATAAGTATAGTTAAGTATAGTAGTTAATAAGCAGTTAATAATGAGTCATCCGCCTGACCTAGCGCCCTGCGACTGCGAACTGTATTCGCTTTAGGAGCCCTGAAGATACTGTGAAAGCGTACGAAAATGCCATAGAAGATACCCCTAAGGAAGAATGGGCCCACTGTTTTTCTCAGCTTTTCCATCGAATGCGATGATGTGTAGAGAGGAACGGAGATTACTTCGAAAAACAATAAAAGTATTGGCAACTTTCTACATTAAGCTAAGTTTTTCATTTTCCAAACATTTTCAGTGTTACCTAGGTATAATTAAAACTATCCAAAGACAAACTCAAGTACAACAGGACTAGATAATACCAAAGACAATTAATGTAATTGTCAAATAACTTAATTGTCTTCGTTAATAATAAAAAGGCAGTCATACTATTTATATCACATAGATTACGCTGCTTTCGTAGGACCCACCAAAAGACCACAAATATCGACACACTGGCAACCCAGTGCTCACACAGGGTTTGTCGTCTCAATGTATCAACGTCTTTAATTCCCCCAAGAACATCATAATGTTCTAGTGCCGAGTTCTCCATTTACAGTGGACGATAGCGTGGGAGTCGATTGATGGGAATTATTTGATTTTGCTGGTAATCATTATAGTTATATTAAAACGTATATGTATCGTAACGTTTTATGATATAATAGCCCGCCACTCTTCGATAGTGATACTTCGTTAATATATTTTTAAATTCGTATCTTACTTTAGTTGTCCTTTAAAAACATACATACAATAAAACCCAATATATAAAATAAATGTTATGATTTTTTTTTATAATATAAGCATTAAGCACCTATACGGTGTTATATGCACATTTTCGTATAGTCACAAGGAATATGTAAATAACTAAATACCCCATCTTCATATAAGTATTAAACAACAAGTAATCGCTACGTTCACTTGTTTTTCAATCAGAACAAATTCAGAATAAAAGATTACGATTGTTTACTTTCAGATGTTCAGAAGTATCAATGCTTTAATAAATCTCAACTATAACCAACGTGAGCCGTGTAGCGGTCAATTAAACGAAGTTTTGTTGCAATCTACTTTTTATTTTCAAAACAAAACAATTCTCATCTCGCATCAGTCATTGAATAAATCATGTTATAATTATAATTGATATAAAATCAATTATTACAGCGACAATAATAATAATAAAGTTTATTTCAAATTAATATTCTTTACAATATACAATGTACTTTTATTGTATTTATGAAATAGGTATTTATTACTCCATTTTGTAACTTCCTTCTGTGTGTAGATCGAAATCCTTTCTCGGCTAAAGGCATTCAGCGCTTTCCAGCTCTATACATGGCTTTCATTCGTTTCATGCTTTAGTTTCTATATCATCTAACCACCTTTTGTTAGGTCGCCCTTTCCTCATTCTTCCCCCTGGACCTTTCCATAAAGTTGTTTCAGTCCATAGTTTATCTATGCGTCAGAACGACACACAGCCAGATACACCGATTATAGCAACCCCATATTTCATGCTAATGTTCCTTTAGAAATGAATAAAAGGTAATCGATTTTGTTATATTTATCGATTATTTCCTAATTTTTGAACTTTAAAGTTTTAGAATAATAGCCCCCAACCACTTTCACGCCCCAGAAATAGTTATTTAAAAAAAATAATAATATACTTACCTAACCTAACCGAACAATAGATAATAATTGGTTTTTTGGACAGCTCCGGCGCCACGGGAAATGCAGCCCCTCCACCACCTCCGCCTCCGCGCCTACGGTTTTCAATAATACTCTAGGGGTAAAACAGACTATAAGTATAAAAAAAAATTTTTTTGCTAAAAAAACAATCGATTTGTTAAAAAACCGATTTTTTATGCAGGATGTCGCATCTCTAATAACCAATAAAAAAGTAGAAAATGTACGAATTTCAATACATTTCACAGAATTTTAAATCATTTTTTGAAGTTATACTTCTTTAGGCGCGTTATGAAAAATTGATAAGAGCGAAATTTTACTATGACATAATTAAAAAACAAAATTCGAATAATAATAAAATTTATGTTACACTTAATGTAAGAGAATAATAATAAATATTTATTTATTTAATTTTTCAAATGTAAACTGAACCTTATTGACTATAATGACTCCTTTTCCAGTCTTTGATTATTTAATTGTAATTAATTATTTGCATGCAATCAAAAACTATTTTTAATAATGCCGTAACGATAATAATAAGTATAACTTCTTCCGCGCGTACATAGGTACACGCACCCTTTTTTTTAATTCATCGATTATTTCCTCAAAAAATAATGGCACTACAACAACTCGAGCAACTACAACTCCTAGGGTCTGGGTCCCTGTCTGATTCTGTTTCGTGATCATTTGTTTTTAATAGGCAAAAAAATGATCAACCTTTTGATTTAGATGTTTGTGTCTTAGACCGGTTTCTTCAGGATGTTTATCTTCACCGTACGAGCCAGTGTTTAAAGGGTTCGAACCTAAGGCGTACGTCACTAGGCGAACAATGTGTGTATAAATATATAATTAAAAATGTATATTATTTTAAGGCGATTGGACTGCGGTAGAAGAACGAAGAAGACGTCGGCTTATCACCAGCAGTCTGGTACTACGCTATTGGACCAGTTCACCCATGCGCTTATAGTTACCGTTAGGTTATCTAACATTAGTTAAGTAATTTGAATTTGGCGCGCTTCACGCTTTAATAAGTTGTCTGTGGAGGTTGACAGCCATAGACAAAGGATACGTCATGATGACAGATGAGTGATGACGGCTCGTGCAAGTTTTACAAAAACGATAGTGTTCTGTGTTAGTCAAACGGCAAACCAAACGAAATAGAAGAATCGGCGGTAGAATTAATTCGTTTTACTATTTAAAGTTTTGTCAAATCTAAACTGTTGTATAATCAAATCTGTTGTAATTAAAAATCATGCTTGTGTAAATAAAGTGTATATTGTAATTAATTATCAGTAGATATACTTAGTTAAAATGACTGGAAGAGGACGAAAAGCGGCAGCGCCGAAGAAAAAAGCTAATGGCTACAAAATGCCAGCACCAATTCCAGCAGGAGAAGTAATTAATGATACGATAGCTAAGAAGAAATGGAGAATCGGCCCTTCGATTGGAGTCGGCGGATTTGGGGAAATATATTCAGCGTGCAATCATGAAGCCTCTCCGAAAAAGGCATCTGAATATCCATTCGTCGTTAAAATAGTAAGCTATAATAATAATAATCTTTATAACGCGTGAATCCTATCATGTATTTTAAATCTAGAATGCATTGCTTGCCTGAAAACACAACTTGTGTGCTTGTACATACACTCCCTCAATTATTGCAATATCTAAATAGGCTGCAATTCTTTTATCTAGGGTCTAAAGTGAAGTTTAAAATGTGTAGGTCTTTCTGTGTTCTTAATATATAAAATATGTCTAATGTTATTATAGAGATAGATTAATACTATGATGATAATGTGATAGGATATGGGTTCTGTTTATAATTGAACAATTTTTACTCACAGGAACCTCATGAAAATGGACCATTGTTTGTAGAGAAGCATTTTTACATAAGAAATGCTAACAAGGATGACAGTAAGTGGTTGTAATAGTTGATAAAGCATGTTAAAACAATTGTATAGTTCTGTAAAATTTCTGTTTTAGTTTCCAAATTCATGAAGGAAAAGAAGTTATCAACATTTGGCATGCCAAGTTACTATGGAAATGGCTCACATACCTTCAAAGGTGAAAAGTACAGATATTTAGTCCTAGAAAGATATGGCAAAGATGTGTGGAGTATATTTAAGGATTCTGCACGATCATTTCCACCAACTACTGTTTTTCAAATAGGACTGCAAATGGTATGTCTATGTCTATTATGTCTAAGATAGGAATTCTTAGCTGGTAAACTACTAATTAGGTTATTGGTAGATAAATTGTAAGTTGTCAATACAATCTTCTTATCTTCCCAACAATTGTTAAAATAATCTAAGCTTGTCTCCATTTATTTATAAATTGGTATTTTCCTGTTGTTTCTAACAGTGTAGTCTGGATTTCAGAAGTTAAGTTCACTTCATGACTTACACACATTTAAATAAAAAAAACACATTAGTTCCTTTAATTGGATCCTAAATTTTGGTTAGATAATGTGTTTTTAGACTGTATTACTTTTTATATTTTTTTTCACTTATGTTTAATATAAATATTATATAATTTTACATGTTAAAACAATTTGACAAAGTAATAACATGTAGCCTCATTCCTTTAAGGCTAGGAATTATTGCGACTCCTACAACTTTATACTATCATTATCCTATCTGTCACTCTTCATTTGCATCAATTTACCCATTACTTCGTACTTATGTTTACAAAGTTCAGAAACATTTTGTGAAGGAGACACAATCTAAATATCCTTAAGAAGACCCTACTCTGGTGTTAATGTTGTACAATGCCCATATGAACCTTCAGATGCTGTCCACAGCACTGCAATTTTAGTTTATTGTTATGAGGCAACCGTCACATTTTTTAGATATGTTTTCTTTAAATCTAGAGATTTAAATTGATGAGTATCTTACATTTACAGCTGGATGTGTTAGAGTACATTCACAGTAGAGGCTATGTGCATGCAGATATTAAGGGAGCAAATATTCTATTAGGACTTAAGAAGGGAACAGAGAATCAGGCATATCTGGTTGACTTTGGTCTGGCGACACGGGTAAATGATAAAGAGTTCAAACCTGATCCGAAGTGTGCTCACAATGGCACCATTGAGTATACAAGCAGAGATGCTCATTTGGGAGGTAAATTATGTTCCTTATATATGTCTATTTATAATTGGTTTATAATACCTCTTAAAAACTACTTTATTCTTTGAAAAAACCTCTAAGTCATTAAAGGCTGCATCACAAGTTTTATGTATTAATGTAAAAAGGCCAGGTGATAATTATTTATAAGACAAAAGATGCATTATCTTTACCCTTAAGACTACAATATCATAACTTCACTCATAGTTTGCAACAATAGCCATTTACTGTTCCTTATTTATCTGCAATATGCGTTATGTATATTTATGTGTGTAAGAGCAACATTTTTACAATTATCCTTTAATAGATATATTAAAACTCTGCCCATGTAAATTGGGGTCTAATATGTTCAGTTCCACGATGTATGTATAATTGCAGCTTGCTTTTGGTAGAGCTCAAACATTTAAATATAACTTCCCATAATTTTAGTATCAACAATGCGTGGAGATCTGGAAATCTTGGGGTATAACATGCTTCAGTGGATCGTTGGGGAACTTCCTTGGGAAAAGGTTCTGTCCCAACCGAAGACAGTGCAGGGAATGAAGGAAGCCTTTATGAAGAATGTTCGTGCTGAAATCACTAAGAAATATGATAATGTACCTGGTGTGTAATTTCTGTCATTTGAATTTCTTTGTTAAAACGAAGCTAAAGCTTAGAAAAAAGTGTAACAGCAATAAGTAGAATGGTTGATTTAGAGTCACTATATTTATTTTATTTTATATATATTAGCTATAGTTAAAATACCAACTATAGGTGCTATGCATATTAAAAAGATCTGCCTCCATTGTGCTCTTCTGCCTTAAATTAGTATGAAATCTAAAAAAAATTGATACATATTAAATTAATCCATCAATATAACTTAATGTTAGACTCTAAGATTCTGTCAATGCTTCAAACCAGTTTATGTAACTTTTGTGAGGTAACTAGGTAGGGGAGTGTTCAAGTATTATGTAACGAATTTCGGGAGGGGGGGTCCTCTTGTCGATGCGGGGCGGGGATTGAATTACGCGTTATTGTTAATATTATTTTCGACTTTCCAGTACTTTATACCACATAAAGGTAACTTTTCGGTATAAAGAGTCACTGGGTGGTCACGAAACGTTTTACTATTGGGTACAGAAAAACGTTACGGTGCGTACATGAGGGGGGGTCAAGAATCTCCAAAAAATGCGTGACGTAATACTTGAACGCTCCCTAGGCCAGTAATGTTTTAACTGCTTCAAAAGCCGACTTTACTTACGATATTCATTTATTATTTCTGTTGCTGGTCCATTAAAACGACTAGAAAAAAAAAATTACTTGTCAAATATAAACTCCAATGTGTTACCAATCTAATCCATGTTCCCAATATACTAATCCAAAGTATTAACTTTGCTTAGCTTTGTTAACTTATGATAATGTTACATATTTTCTTTTCAGATCAGTTAATAAAGTTTTTTGAATATATAAACAAATTAAAACCAAAAGACCCGGTCGATTACACAAAATGCAGACAACTGTTTGAAAGCTACCTTAAAACCGAGGGAAAGACGAAATCGAGCAAATTAGAATTCGCATCGAGCAAGAAACGGAAAGCGACAAAGAAAAATAATATAGTAGATGATGAAAGCGACGTAAAAGCACCCGAAAGCGATGAAGACGGCGATGACAACGCTGATGAATGTAAACCGAAGAGGAGAACAACGAAGCGTAATGGTGTAGTTAAAACAAGAAGTAGAAAAAAGAAAGATGAAAATACGGAACCGGATAAAAATAAAAGTTTAACTTTGAAAAGAAAGTCCCTCGAACCTTCGTTCGTTGTGAAAGTAAAACGAACAAGAATGGCTCCAAAGGCCACGCCCCCCGCGAAACAGAATCACACGAACATTTCAACGCAGACGTCGGAAGAAAAATCTAAGAAAAATTTGCGACAGGTATTTTTTATTTTTTAACCCAAAAAATGTTGTCTTGAAACATATTTTTTTATAATAAATGTTTTTTAATTAAATTGTATCTATATCCCGTAAAGCCGGTTTCAGACTAGCGCATTTTTCTGTGCGTATACGATCGTTACAGCATACGCGCTTCAAAAAATCGGACGCGCGAAACTGGCATATTTCGGCGTTTCGCTCGAACCGGTAGTGGCATCGTGTATCAACATGGATTCTGACGAAGACACATTGCTATTTGCGTTACTTATTGGCCGTTCACTGAGAAGACGAAACAGATGCTGGGTGTCATCGATGATTGTAACAAGACAGAACCGGTCACTTTAATACACTCTACCCAGAACTGCGAACTTATACGAGCTTAGAAGCGCGTCAACGCTAGTTGCGTGCGTGCTTAAAGGCGCGCCTATAGTTGTCTACATGCGCGTCCAAAGACGAGCTTATACGCGTGTAAAAACGCTAGTCTGTAACCGCCCTGTACCCTCAGAGGCGCAGGTAGATTCTCATATCTGTCTCACTGATCACGCCCTGTCCAGTCTTCGCATGGCTGGACATTGTGCTTTTTAATATGATCCAGTAGTTTTTGTCTTTTCGTTAGAAACATAAAAAAAAAAATCAATAATTAATATTACACGGCAGGCTGGTACTTTCTCAAACAAAGTGTTGTTTAACTATGTGTAATTTTAATCCGTTGGTAAAAATAATTGTGTATCATTGCAGGTGTCATTCGACAGTCCCATTTGTGCTGTCATCGGTGAAAACAAAGCTGACTCCAGCGGAGACATCTTCGATGATTCCTTCACTATTGAAAATAAAAAGGTAGAACCTTATATTATAATGATGATTTGGAAAATTACTTGATTCAAAAAATAATGAATTTTGCAATAAATACATAGAATTATAATTAGCCGTTAAACTGACTTTACTATTTTGACTAAGATATCGCTTAATTTTATGTTTGAATGGAGTTCCATACAACGGATTCTTTTATATTGAATTTTTTAATATTACAACAAAATTTTGGAAAATGGTCTGTGGAAATCAATAACTTTATACACCTGAATTATCTAAGACTATAAATATGAAACACGCGTCGGTACTTAGGTGAAGCCGAAACCAAAAAGGCGTTTGCTGTCAGATGAAGAGGTAACTGTCACAAGGGTGGTCAGGCGGAAGGTGACCGCGACCAAGGCTAAAGGCCGCTCGTGGAAGGACACGGCTGCAGTGCTCAACGGAAGGTCACCGCCCAAGGCATAAGGTCGCTATCGTGTTATTTTAAATTCCTTTATGTGACCATTATTAAAATAGAACAAAATTTCATATTATTAATTTTCTTTAATTAGTCAAATTTTAAATGAACTAATATGTTATAACCAAATTTAAGCTCAAATTGCGATTTTGGCAATTGACTTATTTTATCTGCATGTGAATGAACAACATCAAAAATAAAATAAAAATTTACATAATTATCTATAAATAAAATAAATCGGTGGCGCTACAACCTTTTTAGGTTCTTATTTTGAGGCCCAGCCTAAGATTTCTGTTTCATTATTTGTCAATCTAAAAGGTTACAGTATTTTATTCATATATTTATGATAATGATAAATAATATTTACTAATAATTTCTAATACATTAATAATACTCTTTTGTTGTTCACAGGGTGTGGTATTTCGGCGACTGTTTTTAATAAAACATGTATTTTAATATTTTGCCAAGTATTAGCAAATATAAGGTATTTAATAATTAATGTATTATGAATGCAGACTGATAGGAATAACTTGACTTCTGCATTGATGTGTTTGGAATTAATTGTTCTTTGTACTTTATAATGTAAATGCTCTCGTTGAGTTTGTACTTTTAAATAATAAATAATTTGTACTTTATAAACTACCTTACTTAATCTACCCTCAATTTGAAATTTAACTTTATATATGTCCAGATATGTTGAAATTGCACTTTTCACAATTTTATCACAGGTTATGCTAAATGTCTTATGTGAGTATTTTATTACAATGAATTTCGAGAATTAGCACTTTAGGTTGTTATTCAAACTCTCCATCTCAGGGACCACTCTTTCGATTCCTTTGAACCGATCCTCAATTTGTTGTAAAGTCCGTCCCTTGGTCTCGGGCATCGCGAACCATATCACAGAAAACCCGTAGCAAATGACACTCGCGTAGATCCCGTACACGCCCTCGATCCCCACCCCCGACAGGAGGTAGGGGAACGTCTTCAGAACGGCAAAATGGAACCCGGTCGCCATTGCCGTGGTGACGCTTATTCCGATACTGCGATGCGCTAAAGGAAATATTTCGCCGACTATCACGTTATTCATCGGCAATATCCCCGAGGACAGAGCCACGCATTGCAGAATTAATAACAAAGCCGGAATCGCTACGTAGTCGAACGATACGTAATTTCTGACGCACACGTAGGAGATAATCAAGACGTGTATCAAGAGACACAAGCCGACGGAATTGAACAACACGGTCCGCCTTTTGAACGTTCTGATGAGGTACACTGCGAGGAAACTGGTGACGATTCGGGTCACGTCCAAGCACACCAGCCAGAAGTGTGCATCGACATCCGATCCCATAATATTTGAGACGATGGTCGTTCCATAAACCGCGATGGTCATGGCTCCACTGAAATATGTTATCAGCGACACGTGCAGACTGATAATTATTGGCTTGTAAAACTCCATACTTCGAATGAGCTCACCAATATTCACGGCTCTTTCGGTGTTGTGTTTTATTCTTGCCTGGATCAATTCGTTCAATTCCTCGTCTTCGCCATCGCCTCTGAGCCACCGGAAATGCTTCTCGCATTCGTTATATCTCCCGTTGTTTGCGAGCCAGCTGGGCGATTCTGGAAGGATGAAGGTCATCACAAAGCTAAGTATCGTGAAGAGGACGCTGATGCCGGCGGTGATCTGCCAACTGACCAGGGAGCCCAGCAGGTGGACGAAGAACACTCCAGACGATTGGGCGACGGATATCAAAGTGAGGAAAGCGCCTCGGTTTCTGGGGCTTGTGTATTCTCCGATGATAACGGCGCGAATTAAAACGACCTGGCCGAGGGATAGACCGTGCATGATACGGGCTAGAATTAAACTCTGAAAAGAGAAAGAGGATTTATTCAAGAGTTTTAATGTAATGCGAGTGCTTGGAGGTTTTTGTATACGATTTATTTCCAAATAGCAATGGCTGATTAACATATTGGATTGAGAACGCAAATAAGGTTAATTATATGTATGTGAATGGTTTCTTAAACTGGAAATGGGTAAGCTTGACTGTAAAACTTGCGGAGAACTAGTGTGGGAAATTTTCTAAATGTAGATTTAGATTGAAATTCAAGAAATTCCCATTCCATTGTGTAATGATTATTAGAAACAGACACTAAAATAGAAAATATAACGCATATTTTTTTATAGAAGAGGGAGCAAATCCACAATACAGCCAGATGGCTCGCGAGTATGTTGCCGGACCTTCGCCATTCGTCACGCTCTTTTCTTTAAGGAGCTTAAGTTGTTTGGACGAGTAAAGTTTATCGGTGAAATATATTCGATTATAGAGGCTATGCTATATGTACACTGTACAGTGCGTCCCAAGACTGGGACATCGAGGGAAAGTACCAAAAATATAGGATATTTTTCAGAAAAAAAAACTATAATTTATTTTGAAAAGTAAGTGATGCTGTTTTTCACTTTTGAGTCCGTTCGATTCCCAGACGAGACAAGTTTGTTAATATCATTGAATGCAGTTTGTATGAAAAGTACGAATATATTCTACTTACCTCTACATTGGTTGCAAATACGATGAGTAACCACCCAATAGCGGTGGGTATCATGACTATAAAGTGTGCTTTTTTACGTCCCAATCGGTCCATCACCGCCGGCATGCTGAAATTGCCCACCAACATGGCTATTGTTACCACTGACGCTGCAATTAGTAAGTCTTTATGATAAACCAATCAAAAATACTTTTTCTCAGTCGTTGCCTGGAAGAGAGTTCGCTCTGAACCTCGACGTTACATGACCTATTTAATAGCTATGAAATTTATTTGAATGAATGCAGACATAAGATCACTTTGTGGCTATAGGTTATGACACATAACTTATGAGATTGAGATAGTGGTTACCCACATAGGAAATAACAGTGATATGGTACTGCGAGTACGTTGGCTTTTTCTATATTAAAGTGAAATATTATATTTTTCAGCTTTAGTGTATTAACAACTTTAGCTTAGTAATTTGAAGAAAGTATAGTAAACAAACCGAATGGCAAGCAAAATATAGGATAAATTCCACTAGTTTAAGCTTTATTTATTAACACTTCGTAGCATACACAAATATAATATACATATCTATATATATAAAAGAAAGTCGTGTTTGTTACAACACTTATAACTCGAGAACGGCTGGACCGATTGCCATGGTTTTTGATTTGTTTCCGTCCCGAATAGCAGAATAAGCAATAAAATATCGGATAAGTTATCGAATAACAATAAATAAATTAATTAATTTTACAAATGCAAAAACCATATGGTGCCATCTGTTGACAAAACTACGCATCATTTTACGTCGAATTCGTGTCAGTTCAAGAAATTCCGATCTTGAGGTGAACGAGGAGATGCATAACCATGCTTTGATCCTGATAAAAAGATGTTGGATATCAGAAAGTGCTTAACATGCAGTATCGCCATATTGACGCTAGAGAGAAGATGCCTAATGTGTAAAACTGCCATTCTTCTTTCGCAAAACATTTCATTAATGAAATCCTAAAATAAGTTAAATTAAAGTAACAACGATATTATAAGGTTGTAGGGCGGAACGAAGTTAGCCAGGTCAGCTAGTAATTAAATGAAAAGGAGGGCAACTGGCGGCCTTATCGCTTTCGTGCGATCTTTTCTAGGCAATTACAAAAAAAATAAGATAACGTACGCAAGAAGTGCAAAAATACATACATATTTAGTCTACTTTAGTTTAGTTTTAAGGCCGGCAACGCACTTGCGAACCTTCTGGCAATGTGAGTGTCCAGAGGCGGCGGCGGTATCACTTACCATCAGATAAGCACCTCAGGTTAAATAAAAAAATCTAAATATTTGAAGGACTCCATTTTTATAGTGAAAGGATGTTTGGGTAACTTTAAATAAGTTTCTATTAATTTAGAAATTGCTTTCTTAATATCGAATATGTATATAAAATTTCGTGTCAGAATGTTCGAGTATGGGATACTCCTCCGAAACGGCTCGACCGATTCTTATGAAATTTTTTATGCATATTCAGTAATTCTGAGAATCGGACAACATCTATTTTTCATCTCCCTTAATGTTGGTCCCACCCCTAAATTTTTATTTTTTAAAGAAAACTTTATTTTTTTTATGATACAGCATACAAAAATACATACAACCCTTAATTGTCACCCCTCTACGATCAACTATTAGTTTTTATTATAGTAGATAGAATTTTTGTTTTAAACGACATTTGCCGGGTCAGCTAGTATTCTATATATTTTTTTTTAACTATATTAACCTTTAGCGATGGAAAGTAATGCGTGCGTCGAGACCGTTAGTTGGCCCAGACAACGATTAAATGAAAGTTCACTTTAATATTTTAAGTAATTTCTCTTTCATTCAAATTATTAATTAACCCGAAAAAATTGTAGTTTTCTTATCTTTAACTAGAATATTACATAGAGAAAATATACATGACTTGCGTTTCACTGTTATAACAAAATTTAGTTTGATTTCAATGGAGGGATATTTTTCATACATACACCATTACAAGGCTAAAATAATTAAAAATCTCTGTTTGTCTGAGGTAATCTATGATATCGCAGAACAAGATAATTAATAAATTGTGCGTAGGTAATTGTAAATATTGAACTACTTATCTCTAGTAGTTAGGTCTTATCTACAGTAGGTATGGCAGTGATATTTTTTTGATTTTCCTGATTTGATTTTATCTCGTGAGTATGTTATATAGTTTTAATGAAGCCATGTTTTAGTCCTGTTACTTAATCGATAGCAACATCGCCATCGGTCAGTGGTTAGCTGTAAATCAATGCGTTTAATCTGGTTCGGGGTTTGGACATTTGCAAATTTCGGCATACAAGACTTACTCTCTCCTTATCTTTAATTTGAGGTGATTGCTACTTCTAAATGACGTATAAGAAAAACATTACAGTAGGTACAGTATCGAAAAAAATATTGCAATTAAGATCAAACTATCAAAGATGATTCAGGACAAAAATCAGAGTTGACACTTAGCGCGAGCTGTCTTCTGTATGTCAAAATCCAATCTTCATGTAGTTATGAGTACTGTACAATTACGACTGACCAATAAGAAAATTAATTTTAAAATAATATTGATTTACCTATCCATGACTCCTGGGCCTTGGTGAGTGGAATGGGAGAGTCTGGAAGCTTGAGTTGCGGCAGCAGCACCGCAGGGAAGCCATAAGCGCAACCATTACTAAGCACATTCATACAAACCGTCGCGCACACGAAACACTGTAATATGTAATTGGGTTTGTATTTCTAACATATAAATTTTGTTATAAGTTATGAAGGAACTTTCTGTATCCGATTATTCATTAAGATGTAAATTTGTTTTGGTATCAGAATTGGGAATAGAACGGAGGAGATTCGAACTTGTTCTTGTATGTCACATTGAACACCATCTACATATAGGACAAGACAAAACTTCCTATACCTGACGAACATATAGTGATTGAAAAGTGAGATATCTAAAGGTGTATGCCAGGATAGGAAGTGAGAGACTGGTCTCTTCAGAGTAGGGCATTAATATGGTTTATATTAATAAAAGTGAATCATGATCTTTGAAGCAGACCGCTTGTCGCGTTTACTCCAGTTATGACCGAGTTTCAGTTTCCTTATTAATTTCACTTTCATCGAGCCTTATTGAATTACACAGACGTCGTTAAGCGCATGTAAATACTATTATAACGCAACAGCACGTCACTTGTAGCCTACTTATTTGAAAATCAAGAAAAATATAAGAAAAAAAACATTTTTTATATCGAATGGTATAGTAAAATAATTATTAAATCTACGAAATATGTCAATGTCCAAAATGTTTTAACATTGCCATGAATTTGGAAAATCAATGCGTATTTTTCAAACATGTACAAGCAAAATACTTACTTGTTTTATAAACGGTGAGATGAGGCTCTTGTCGATGTCCGTCATTCTTACATTACACACTGAACACTGGATTCATTAAACAGGCAATAAAAATTATCTTTATGACTATTTCAATAAAAATAAATAAAGACTACACGTTTTCTTTATTATTAATGTTCGCGCGAAATTCGTGAGACGTCACTTAGATTGTTATGCGAGTGCGAATTTTCTACATCTCCAACCCCCACCTATGCTGATATAAAGACAGGTTTTTTATTTCCTGATGATATTCCTATCAAATAAGGTCACCGTTATGTTACGGAAATCTTTTAACCTGTCTTTTAATTTGGAACAAACTATTTGCATAATTATAAAATAGTTCGAGATTTTGAATTTAACACAGACTATTATTTTAAATAACCTTTGGTATTTATTTATTAGGTAAATATTTTCCTTATTGTCTACAACTCTAAAACCTTAATAAATACATATTTTTTTCGGTCTACTTAGATAAATCAGTTCCAAATTGTTAGCATCTTATGTGATATACTTATAGTTTGGAATAAAACAAGTCACACACACGGTACTTTTCACATGCTATTTGCGTTCCTTAAAAGTATAGTTGTGTTTCAGACTTGCTTATAATAGAATATATTTTTGTCTTGCAATTTATAGTTAATGTAAATACGTTATGCCTATGGAATTATTTATAGAAATAATAGGCGGGCCTCAGATTTCAAGCAACGGCGGATGCAACGACGTATGGGCATCACAAGAACGGCGATGGACAAGATGCGAAAAATATGGATAAACAGGAAAATCCACGAAGACCAGGCTCGTGAAGACACTTATTTCTATACGCGGCTGAAACGTGGAAAGGTAGAAAATAGACGCTTTGGAAATGTGGTGCTGGGGTTGGGCAAGAAGGCTTGGGGTTTCGTGGACCGAGTTTCGTACAAACGTATCTCGGCGTGGTGATCAGTCCATAAAACGCCTTGTCGTCCAAGGGAAGGTGGTAGGTACTAGACCGCCCGGAAGGTCACCTACGCGATGGACTGACCAGATCAAGGAGGATCACTCAATGAGTGCAGCAGGATGACCTCTAATAGTTAACGATGGCGATGTCTACATAGCGATCACGACCGCACTGGCAAAAATGTACCGAATAAGAAAAACTTTTACACACTAAAATAAAAAAAAAACATTTAGTCATGATTTTTAATAAACCTTATTTCTAACTACGTTTATCAATAAGTACCTACTTAACTATATTTAGCAAGTACACTTAAAGGCTGAGCTTCTTCCACAGTTTTCTCAATACCTTTAAACCTATCCTCGATTTGTTGCAATGTGCGGCCCTTTGTCTCCGGCATCATGAACCAACAGACGATCATGCAATAGCAAATTACAACGGCATTTATTCCGTACACGCCTTCAACGCCAACCATAGTTACCAGGTACGGGAAAGTCTTTAATATCACAAAGTGGAACGCAGTTGCGATGGCCGTACTTACACTGATACCTAAACTACGATATGCCAGAGGGAACACTTCTCCCGCTATGACGGTAATTATCGGTACTATGCCTGCTGATATAGAGAAACTTTGCAGGTGAAGCAGTACTGCCGGTATCCAGTACACATGCCATATCACACCAATCTTTACCAGCCATACATAAATCACTACAGCAACATGCATTGCCAAACATAACCCAACAGAAGAAAAGGTGACCGTTCGCCGATTAAACTTCTTCATAAAGTAAACCGCAAAGAAACTGGTTAGTATCCGTAATATATCTATAGAAACGAGCCAGAATTGAGGATCGACCCCGTTGCCCATGACCTCTGATATGATTGTAGGCCCATACACGGCTATAATCATGCCTCCCGACATATATCCCAATAAGGAAATATGCAACGTTATAATTATAGGCTTATAAAACTCCACTTTACAAATAATCTCTTTAAAACTTGACCTGTTCTCGTTCTCTCTGTAATCTTTTCTCGCTTGAATTAACTCGATAAGTTCATCGTTTTCGTTCAATCCCCTTAGCCATTCAAAATACTTTTTACTCTCCTCGTACCGGCCCTTACTTGCGAGCCAACTCGGCGATTCGGGAATAATAAATGTCATGACAAAGCTTATAACTGAAAAGAGAATGCAAATGGCCGCAGTTGTCTTCCAGCTGACTAAATAGCCCAAGAGATGGACGACGAATATCCCTGATATCTGTGCGACTGCGTTCATACTGAGGAAAGCCCCTCGATTATTTGGACTGGTGTATTCTCCAATCATGACGGCTCGAATAGGAACAACTTGACCAAATGAGATACCTTGCATGATTCTTCCCGATAAAAGCATCTAAAAATTGATGATCATATAATAAATTTAATAATTTCTATAGAATTTCGCTTACGTTCTTATACGTACTTCTACATTTGACGCGAAGACGATTAAAAGCCAGCCTACAGTTATGGGTATAATGACAAGAAAGTGGGAGTTTTTCCGCCCTAATTTGCCCATTAATATGGGCATGGTAAAATTTCCAACCATCATTGCTATTGTGAAAACCGCCGCTGAAATATAATAAAAAAAAAGTAATATAGTTTTACCTGATGATTCTAATAGGTGTTACAATACACAAAGCATCAATGTTACCTATACCTACTTTCAATGGTTTGATATGGGTTTAAACCAATTTTGACCATGGTTATTATTCATAGGAATTATAGACGTATTTTTGTATATATTCATAAGTTTATTAATGCGAAAGAATAACTTAGGTACACTTACTTATTTAGTTTTGTAAAGAACATATTTACATTAGTTTTTCTTACTACTTAGTACAACTACAAAGTTAAAATATTTGGCCTGATGTATTTAACCTACCTATCCATGACTCCTGGGCCTTGGTGAGTGGAATGGGAGAGTCTGGAAGCTTGAGTTGCGGCAGCAGCACCGCAGGGAAGCCATAAGCGCAACCATTACTAAGCACATTCATACAAACCGTCGCGCACACGAAACACTGCAAAAATTACGATCTAGCTTCTAATTTCACATTTTTTTTTTATAAAAAAAGTAATAACACACTCACTTGTTTGATAAATGGAGAAAAAACTGTCTTGTCGGTCATTTTATTGCGTGTTTATCGTATTGTTTCAAGCCTAACCACTTGAGTTACAATTCATTTTGACTTCTAGAATGATACATCCGATTTTAAGTAGCATCTTAAGTTATCTAATCAATATTTCTTGTCCATGGAAATTTGATTTTTCATAATCATGCTTATTCGTGGGTTTTCTGAATTGCATAATCATCTTTCTTATATTTTAAAACGTAGAAATTTAACTGTCGGTTTAATAAATAGTTTTATTTGTACACTGTGTTGTTTTATAAGCCAGAAATAGGTGGTCACACATTTTGTCTTTCACAAATCACTGTCCAAGGTTATTTATAACGAGAACACACGTTGCGTTAGACTTGTTTTGCCACTTACGTATTACTCTTCGTAGATATTTATCGGCAAACATATACTTACACTAAACAAAATGTATACTAGAACGCGATACTCGATACAGTTTATTGGCCCGACCAGAGATAAGAAATATCACACGTCATTGACTAGAACAAAAAACTCAAGTTAATTAAAATTAGAGATTTAGTGGGTCGTAATTTGATACAAGATTTCGAATAGATAAAATGGGTACAAAGAAAACAAAAATCAAATCCAAAGCTTTTATTTATTTACAATATAATCGTAATATGAAAGTAAACAAAACGCAACGTACGAAAAATTAGATTTAGAAATTTATAAAACATAACATCGGGCGAGCCCACGAAAATGCGAGAGAAAACTTTAAATGTGATAGAAACATTTCAGCGAGAGCCGCACTCAGTTACAAAAGCTAAAATACGTAAGTGTAGTGATGTTAGTCTAGATCTAGGGCCTTGTGATATGGCTCAGCCGCAAGCTGACGTCACTAACACGAATAGCACCTTTGCAGAACGACCACTCGGTGCTCGCCGGTTGGCTCCCGTCGCAACTACACGTTCACTATGCACACTTACTCATAATATTAAA
Organism: Pieris napi; assembly: GCF_905475465.1. Classification (NCBI taxonomy): domain Eukaryota; kingdom Metazoa; phylum Arthropoda; class Insecta; order Lepidoptera; family Pieridae; genus Pieris; species Pieris napi. Next base: position 599,617 of record NC_062255.1, read on the forward strand.
AAAAAAACTTTACGCCGTTACAGGAACATCTTTATGCAAAATCCTATTAAACTTGCAATGGGACTAGTATAGAATAAAACTCCATTTGTCATGACGTCTCTCGTGGAGCTTCTTCTCGTACAATATACGATAATAAGGCCGCATTCACACTAGCTTTCGATGTCGTATAATACGTTTCCCACCAATGTAAATGTTGCCGAACGCTCCTTTTATAATACGCAACTTTTTTCTAAATATATTTTCATCTGCTTTTGTGACCCTTAGCGTAAAACGTATTTGTGCTTATGAATAAATATTTTCTCTATATAACACTTTGTAAAATATGAATATACGAACAACTCGTATTATAAAAGGACGTTCCGTTCGTTTACGCTATCCGGTACGGGTGCACTTAACACTAGGGCCGACTCGACGCGCCTTACAGCTATGTGGAATAAAGTAAATACGCTACTCGTAAATGTATAATATATACCTAAATGTAACTACATAATTGCGAGGTGGCTAGCTATCTGCGTACAGGCTAAAATTAAATAAACTCCGACGCCCGGCGACTCGTCAGCGACCGTGGCCAAACTTACGCCTAAATTAAATAATAAATTAAATTAAGTCTTATCCACTCGTATTTTGAACAAATTATACTTACACTGGTTAAAGTCGCAGACACCAGACAACGCTATATGTATAAAAACAACGGCTGTGCCCAATTGTACTAAATACCGCTTAAAACATTCGCCAAAAGGCGACGCAATTTTCTGGGATATCGAATATCAGGAATTTTGACTCTAATTTTATACACACCCTTGGGCACGGACTACATTCACAAAGGTCGGTTTCAAAGAGAAATCGAACCTTTACAGCCGTGAAAGCTACCTTTCGGGGTAATTTAAAGCTAGTTTATCGACCACAAGAGGTCCAGATTGGGGATACAATTAATTCATCAGACGCCTTCAATAAATAACATTATATATAAAATTTGGTGTTAACTCAGTCAGGCATATAGGTCCCATTACGTCATCTTGAGCGCGGCGAGCGTACACACGACCTAAGTCCGGTGAGAGCCATTGATTTTGTCGTTCTAGGATATTTACAGTATAAATATATGGTGGGATGTGTTAGGGAGCGTTCAAGTATTACGTAACTAATTTTGGGGGGGGGGGGGGTCCTTTTGTAAAACGTTACGGGGGGCGGGGATTGATAATATTATTTTCGACTTTCCAGTACTTTACACCACATAATGGTAACTTTAGGTATAAAGAGTCACTAGGTGGTCACGAAACGTCTTACTATACTTGGGTACAGAAAAATGTTACGGCGCGTTACATTGGGGGGAGTCAATGACCTCCAAAAATTGCGTTCAAGTTGAACGCTCCCTTAGTTTGTAAATGACAAAAACTTATAGCTCTTATGGCCAATCTCAATAGCATACTTATCAATAGACATTTTCATTATTACTGTAGTAGAATAGCTATTAAACGATAATCATTGTAACAAAAAAAATTAAGTTATTAAGATTGGTAGTGGAAGATTATTGAACACATGAGATTAGTCAAATTGCTTCTATCGGAATGTCAACCGTGAATAATTCATACTACATTTACTGCATCAACGACCTGTAGGATTAGATAACTGAAAATTGTTGCTTGGAGAATGCGAATTTTTGTCTGAAGCTATTGGACGAGTTGTTGGAACTAGACACCAAGCCCCTCATCCTGCTAGCGCACCAGTCGTACCTCAAGGTATTGAGGCCGCACTTAAGTGGGCCATACGGCCTCGTGGGGTTCTCAGGGCGCTAAAGGCCGATGACACAGAGGATAAATGTATTACAAGAGATACAAATTTGCACATTCAAATCGAGTTTAGTAGAGAAGAACCCAACGCTAACAGGACGAGAGAGCAAAAAGACAACCGCAGAAATCTCCAACGAATACACTTAAACATCCGTTTTTTTTTATTACTCAGAAATAAAAAAGTAAACTATTACTTAAGTTGACTTAGGGAAACGAAATATGCATAAAGAGTGTATGAGAGCTTTTAATGAACGACTCTGAGGTCTAATCAAAATTCTTTAAATTAGCATAATTATATTATTGTAATATAAAATAGTTCTATTTAGTGATCGTTAACGAACGGGTCGTCGATTTAAGCAATTCTCGTGTAGTAACCTAATTCATTCCGGTAAAAACGATTTGAAATATACAAATATAGTTTAATTTAAGCAGCTCCTATTACATATTTGTATCAAACGATTCTGTATTTATGTCAAGAGGAACATACATATATCGTCACTGTAGAACGATAGCCTCGTATGTCAAAAAACCTTTTTTTTTCTTAGACTCTTATGTCATTTAACTGATATAATCAAAGACTTATTATAAACACAAATTTTACCATCTAACACGAAACATTTTTCTCGTTTCCTGTAATGTTTGGTTCTCTGGACATACGAGGTTATATAAATTGCAATTTGATTATACGATAAATATTCGTGCTTTCAATAATTTAACAGTTTTATTAAAAGAACAAAACGTATCATTGGTATGTAGTACAATATGTAGTACTAAGATCGGCGTCTTTGAAGACCCCAAGAACCGCGTAATTGTACCTAATTGTGCCCAACAGTGGACAGAGATATACTTTATTGAGCTAAACATAGCTAGAACAGACTACGGGTCAGTTAATAATGACTGAGGCGTCCGATATGCCGCAGATGCTGCCGAATGGATTGCTGGATTTTTATTCTGGAAATATACCCAGTTTTAATCGCGGTCAACGTTCTAAACCAGTGTTTCCGGGGCCCACGCCCCGCAAGGGAGCAATTCGATTATAAAGGGAGCTATTCGGAAATTTATTAAAATTATTTATAATTTTAATATTAGTTGTTCGTATATGTTTTGAAAATTTACTTGCTGTGTTTTTCGTTAAGGTAAGTGAACAATACAAATTTTAGAATGGCTAAGGTGACCCAAAGATGTTGGGAAACATTATTCTAAACTGACTTTGGTGTTTAGATGTTAATTCAATGGAGTTGCAAAAACTTTTGGTTGGGTTTTTATTCCACTGTTATAAACCATACAACGTTATGAATTTTTCGTATTCCGGTTCAATTTAACAAACTTGGGCGTTTTAACGAATTTTTTGTAAGCTTGATTAGTTTAACTGGAATAATCCTTATTTACAATCTAACCAGAGAAATGTAATTTACAAAATTTTTACATTGACCATTTTAAAAACTGGGAGTTTGTGTCAAAATTTTTGTAGAATTTTTATCTATTTTATACAAGGCGCGGGGAACCTGCCGTACTGGAAATATAAGGACCTAAATGTCCCACTAGCAATTCCATTTGCACAACCAAACATTTGACAATTATATGAATTATTTCGAGAAACTGGCCACATAATTTGCCATAAACCAAGTAAATACGGCACATCAGACGCCCATCACCTACGAAACACGCAATAACAAGTGTAACACGTAACCAGAGACAATATCACCTACCTGTAAAACTGTCAATATGAAAACAAATATCTTGAACACATCATTACGAAGCCTGAGCCTGAACTTTACGAGAGAAAAGAGAGAAACAAGACTTAAATCTGAAAGATTTCGTCCTTATTTGTCTCAAATATTCGAAACTTACAAATCAATTGAACGCATTTCATTTGGAACATTTACTCCAAACAAACAGATTTCCCTCGTTTCGTCGTAATTAAAATAAAATTGTTCATAACTAGTTGAACGAACAGTCACCGTCGGCCACAGAAGAGAGAACTAAAACTATACGTATACGTGTCGTAAAAAATAACGCGTCACACGCCGAGGAACTAAACACAGGTGGTATCTCTGAGGTAACGAAGGGGCAGAAGGGGCCGAAGGGGCCGAGGGGCAGGCTCAGGTTCACCTGTCTATACCGAGAGCCGTTAATACAACGAGCACCACTTTTCATAAGAAATTAAACGGGAAATTAATGGGGCTCTCGTTATAAACAGTATAACAAACGGACTGGAGACCGGACAGATGGTCACGTTGCGGCCTCAATTCTGCTTTTTTTTTAATTTTCTAACTGTTTATTACAAAAAACCGTATGAAAATAACTAAGATTTGTGATAAATTTTCTAAATATTGTTTGCTATATAGAACATGTAATATAAGAATGGCCTCGAACGTCCGCGCACGTATACGTGACCATCTGTCCGCGTTAATTTCGCGGTCAGAGCTGTAACTACGAACACAACGGGTACGTCGGAACGTAACTGTCAACTAATTAGGCCTCACTCACAACCGTGGCTTACGTGAACGCGACAAACGTTTGAACCAAATTTGTGAAACTTGAACATAAATTCGTTTATTATCGCGTGTCGAGTTCACTTTGTATTTTTAAATATTTTTAATTCGAACAACAACTCCTAACCGATATCTGATTAATCTTTGATTTCCCACGGGACGACTTGAGAAAATTTTATATCAAAAATATTGATGAGTATTTTTACTATGCATTACGAAAAATATTTTTTTTAACACTTTAATAAAAATCCTATATGGAAGCGCGTCATTGGCTAAAAGGCTCGATTAATATTTTTGATATAAAACCGTTATATACAAATAGGTCCTACGTACGAAAGCTATGTGAAAATCTAAATTACATAAACTTTTTACAAATATTCAACAGACGCAAAGCGCGAACTCGTCCGGCGACGAACAGCGAATCGACGGTCCGGTCTTCGTCGACGACGAGCGTTCAATCTTTTCGACGGCCCGTACGGGTGTCGCCATGAAAGACTTAAATGTATCATTTTAAACAGAAGCGAGCGACCCGAGTCTAACTTAATTTCGTTCAAAACTTAATATTTCAAATCAATAACAGAAAAATAACAAAAAAATAACATTCGATTTAACCAGATTTTGTACAACATCGCTCAAGCCACGTTCTCAATTATTGAAACTAGCTTCGTTTACGGGGCCCGTATTCCAACACGTTTCTCACAATTTAGTCTTTACAAATGTCAACGCGTAGAATACGGAGTTAGAACTTATGATTTTGAGTAACACGTGGTATAAAAACTGTAGAACACACACTTTGGCGACGTCAACGTGATTTAAAATTTCCTAACAAAATTTGATAATCCCGTTTGTTGCGTATACGTACGTACGCGTGTACGTGTTCTCGTGCGGAGGCGTCCGGTGGGCTGATCGCTGACTTCAAAGTGCACACATCTGGAATATCATTTTAGAAAATTAACTCTGGCAGTGACATTAGCAAAACTAGCACCGGTACTCCTACTCTATAGTGCTTTTCATGAAAGAAGTCCCGCGGATATTTTTGGAACTAAATTTGACAGGTCGGCAATGTTGTCATTCGTCGATGTTATCAAGTTCGTTTGTTGTGGTAGATTTTTGTGAATTTTTAACTAGCTTAGTGCATTTTAAATATTGATTACAATGCCAAAAGTTGTAAAAAGTTCGGCTCGAGAAATGATATTAAAGGTGAAAGAGTTCTGTGAAGCGGAACATAAGAATCAAGGTGTTTTAATACAACTAAACAATGTTCGGAAGAGAATTGCCGCCATAACGGGTACTTTTTAGAGTTGCCATTTAATATTTTTTTTGCTGTATTGATGGGACTTTTATGATATAAATTCGTTTTTGCGACAAAATTGAACAAATACATAACGTGATGAAACTAGGTAACTGAAATTAAAACATATATTACATAAGCATTATAAACTTAAAGTTATTATTATTTTTGGTTGTTCATAATTTAATTGCAGGTGTGTCAGAAATAACTATAACAAGAATTACAAACGAAGGTATAACAGCGGTGTGTACTTCGAAAAAAATTGTAACCCAACAATTATGCAATAAAACTCTGAATAAAAAATTGTATTGCTTTTCTTTACCCTATTTTCTCATCTTTTCCCTGTAAGTAGGTAGAACACCGCTAATATAAGTAAATAAATATGTATATACTTTTTACATAACAGAAATATTGTTTCATCGAAGTATGCAGAAAATAATATTACTTGATAAATTACATCTGCTAAATGTAAATAAAATAGGTAAATTTTTTACTCATAAATGGCAACATTACGTCATGCGATTGCAGCGCCGCGTCACTTCTTTCGTGAAAAGGACTATACTTCTACGCTTCTAATGAGAGCAGGCATACCTGGCTAGAGCGCGTCGGCGGCGTATGTCTCGCTGCGGGCGAAGTCGATCTGCGTGTAGAGGCGGTGAGGGGGAGGGACCGGGGGAGTGCGCTCCTCCAGGTCCAGAGCTGCGTAGTGAAGGCGCCCGCCCTCTGTGGACGTTTACACTTGTAGGACTTTATCGAGTGAGGGGTTCCGAATGGAAATTTATTGGCATACTTAAACCGAATAAACGGAATTTATTTCAAGAATATGGCATTAAAACTAGAAAATCAAGAATATATTCTTCAACAAAAGATCTTCACGATCTTTTTCTAAATGGTGTATTTGATAAATGAAATTAAGGAATGCAGTATCATTTTCAGATTTTTATTTTTAGATAACAAAAACAACCTTTCCTACCATTTTGGTAGAACATAATTCTTCTACACCTATATACGAGAAGACTGTAAACATACCTCTGTTTTCATCGATCCTGGCAGTCTTATTATTGTTGAGGCAATCGGGCCTCGCCAACGTCACGTATTGAGGCGAAGAGGAGACTTCGACTCTTCCTTCTCTTCCGTCTCTCCCCTCCTCCGAAATCTCCCTCACGGTGCTCAACGCGTGCTCCATTTCAGGGGGGGAGTCGGGGGAAAAGGGGAAAATGGTCTGCGATCCGTGGAGGGCTTTCTCCGAATCGGGGGAGGAATAGGACGGCCGATTCGTTATAGCTATCGGGCGAGTGCGAGAGCGATAACTCATCTCCACGTACCCGTCCGGGGGGGTCAATGGGTTCATCGGGGAGGAGATGGGGTTGATCGAGGGGATGGGAGTGAACGGCTCGCCGGGCTTCATCTCTACATAACCGGCGTTGCGGGGGGACATGTCGACGTATTCGTCGACGGGTTTCGATTTTGGTATGTCTGAATGGGTTGGCGGAGTTCGGGCGATCGTTGGCTGGAATGACAATAGCAACAGTAAATTGTGTACCCAAAACTTTGTAATTGTTATTCAATTATAATAATTACATCTTTAAAATCACATAACATAATTGATGTGGTAAATGATATTCCGAAATTTCCGAAGATTAATCGAGGTCTATAATAGTTCGGTAGATGAAGGATCCCTTTGCTGGTTATATTTCAACCAACTCCTAACATTAAATAATGATTAATTTGTCGAAATTCGACCTCAGGGGCTATTGTGCGTTACAAATAAAAAGCAGGGAAATATTTACACTAAACGGTGCCATGCAAATTACAATTCAATTAACATGCCCTTCATATGCCTTTGAAGCTCTCTAAGGACCGTTCTCTATATCTATAATCTATATAGTATATATATTGAATTTACTCTCTTTACCTTAGACTGTGGTGAATTAGCGGAGAAGTCGATCTCCATCAGGTCGTCAGTGGGCCTGGCGTGCGCTGGGCGTCGTCTCGCGCCCGCACTGTACGCTCGAAGTCTCGACGCGGGCTCGACGCGCTCCGTGCGCACGGGCCGACTTCCG